>NC_056746.1:615112916-615342916 GCF_019279795.1 Protopterus annectens | reverse complement strand
CTTACAAAATACTCTATAATTAAACTTTGTATTTCAGTCTGAGTGCTGTCATCCAAACATAGAATATGTACTTCTTCTGAGATAAAAAGCAGATTACCCCCACCCTATTTAAATACTGAAAATGTAAATAATACATGCAATCACAGAGAAATTAAATCAATACCATTTAAAGAAACAGCATCTCAGTTAAAAAAGAAAATCTTTTGTAAAAGTATATATAAACGTTAAAAACACTTTTAAAAATATTTTTATTTGATGTGTAAACCTCTCTATCATTATAAACATATCTCATTCATTAACTAAGAACATTTATACACTAAACTTCCCTTTTAATTACTTCACATACCCACAAAAGCATAATCAAGTTTTTCAGCCTTCATTCTTAGCACACTATATAAAGAATGAAGAACCACAAACAGCAAGCCAGCAACTCCTCAGAAGGAATTTATTTGGAAAAAAAAAACAGTGAATAAAAAAAACCTCTGTAAGCGCCAGAATGCAAGAAGGCTTGTGTGTGTAAATATGTAAAATATGTGTTTTTTTTTTTTTTGGTTTGGTTAAATATTAAATAAATAATTAATCAATTAAATCATTATTCATTTATTCATTTTTGATTATATAGTTTGAGTGGTTTTTAAAAAAGTGTGTTAAAGGCTGGTGTTGTGTGTTAGGCGCTGAGTTTTATTTTTTTTTTCTGTTTTCCAAAATAAATAATTCTGAGGAGTTGCTGGCTTGCTGTTTGTTTGTTTGTGGTTTACTTTGTTTGCTTGTTTTTTATTATGACTATTGATTCTTTGGTGGCCTCTTCCTTCATAGATATTCTTATAGACTCCGTGAGATGTTACCCATGGACATGACAGCAGCATCTATAATGCAGAGGTTGCAGCTGGGTTGCAATGGATTTGTTCAGGATTGAAGGAGGTACTCGTTGGTACTGTTATGAAAGAGACAATGGGGTGTTGAATAAATGGACTAAGGATGTGAAGTTAATGGATCCAATTTTTTTTCGATTGGCAAAAAAAAAATTCTTTTTTGAAATAAAAAAAGTGATACCAGATGTTGTCACGGATGGAGAATATGTTATTAAAGAAACTGCTACATTTTTAAAGATTTATGAGGAGTTAGAAATTAGATAAAGTATGTTATTAAGTACTAAAGGGGTTAAAACCCCTAAACCCTCCACACCGCTTGATTTAACTGTCTCTGAAGAGCTGGGGTTTCATGAAAATTGATTCTTGCGGCTCGTCACACTTGTGTTTTGAGTGGGTCCGTGATGCAGTTTGATGGAGAGAAAGACATAAAGAAGAGATCAAAAAGGGTAGATCAGACATCAACTTAAGGATATCAGATGTAAAATTTAATGTTTTTAGTGAAAACAATGAGCAATGAAATTAATTACAAAAAGAAAACTAAAAAGAACTGAAAGAAAGAAAGAAACAAAAAGAATGCGACCACGACAATAAAAGTAATAAAAGGGCGTGGCGCAATTGCATCAATCCTAAGGGCGTTACAACAATCGAACAGAAAACAACAACAGAAGAAGTCAGACAAGAATGCAGCAAAGAGCGCGAAGCGATTAGTGAGCTAGCAACTTAGAAACACAGCTAAGTAGAACAGATGATAAGTTTCCATACTTAAGCAAGATGCGGGAACAAACACTGATATGGCTACATTTCTCGTGGAGGTTATAGGGAAACATTCACAAGGGATGGAATGGGACAGACAGCAGCTGTATCCAGACAGCACAAGGCTATTATCAGAACAACGTCAAATGACTAGTAATGTAAAATATTTGGCAAAATGTGAGTATATGTGAATTTATGCAGGTTTTGGAGCTCTCCTCTGTTCAGACTATGTCTGTTTTGTTAACTAAAGGGCTATAATATATATGTTTTGCTGAAGACCTATAAATATATACCTTGAAAGGACAATGAATTATGAATTGAAAAGTTAAATCTTATGCATTATTTTTCTGTGGAAATGTGAATTTATATGAAAAAAAAATGATGATGATGATAAGTAATAGTTCAATGATAGATAGCTTTTATCTATGCTGTTCCATGGAAGAAGACTAATGTGTTCATGAAATGCATAAGGTGTTTAGTGAGTAATGCATATCAAAAAGTGAAAGTGGTTTTTATTCCTTATTGCAATAATGAGACTATACTATGTTTAGATAAATTTTTAAATTTATATATATATAGAGTAAAATTTTTAAATTTGAATATAGAAAAAAAGAATATGATAAAATTTTAATGAAAAGAAAAAGTGGCAGGGATTAAATATTTTAAAAAAAATGCTAAATGGTATTTAAACCATCTGATAAAGGTGGAAGTTGGTTCTTATGAACCATACGCAATACCTAGCAATGTAAGTTATAAAAATGAATGACAATAGTAATTCCTCACTATAAAAATGTTAATGACATAGAAAGCTCAGCCTATGTATATTTAATTAAGTTAAAAGGAATCAAAAAAAGAGGACACTATATAAAGAAGTCACATCATTAAGAGCAGGCCTATGTGTGGCATTAAGATGTAGTTGCTACAGTAATTCCTTATGTTCTAATTTCCATATTTCCACCTCTGTCAGTCAGGACCACTTTATCTATAATAAAAAATATATATTTAAAAATATATATATTTTTTAAAACGCAAGGACTCTACTGAGTGTTTATAAGGGGCAATACTTTTCCTTCTCTTTTTCATTTTATAAATGTGCTCATATATTCTTTTTTGAGTAACCATTTTTTTTTTACCAAGGTAATAACATGGAGAGGAACTACAACTAGCTAAATATACAACCATTTTAGATTTACAATTACATTTTCCTGGACATGTTAATGTTCTATCAAAACCTTCTACAGTGACATTCAGTCTGTCACTAATGCATCTAATGTACCTACAATACTTGCAGGTGCCATATCTCAACATCTTAGAAATTTTAGACTTACTTTAAAACATGAATTTTAAGCTGAGAAGCTCACGGGAGATGGAAGTGCTTTCAGTTTTTATAGTTAATTGTTCAACCAGTGGCAGATTGATACTGTGATGAACTGATGGATAAAGAGAAAAAAATATATATACCTCATTGTGTCTGGTAAAAACCTTGTAAGTAATAAGCATTTATTATTTTGACAAAGCTGGAAAATGTGGTAAAAAATTTGGCACTAAAATTTGGTTAAGGGCTGTGGTAAAACAAAAAAAAAAGTTTTTCCACACTGAAAGCAGCGGCCTACCTGTAGAGCCATGGGGTTACCACAGTGGATGTCACAATTGAAAGCTTAACCCTGCAGCGTGAGGGCTCTCTGAATAAAACTGGTGACACTAATAGTTTACTGAAGGAGAACACCAGGAATACTGAGCACATCATTTTACTTGACCAAAAATTGAAGGATAGATTTAAAAATTACAAAAGCTTACAGGCTATTTGAAATAATCTCTTCTGTTACATCGGGGTCCAAATGGAGAGATAAGGGGGGTCCAAATGGAGAGATGAGGGGGTCTGAATAGAGAGATGAGGGGTCCAAATGGAGAGATGAGTGGTCTGAATGAAGACACCAGGGGTCTGAATGGAAAGATGATAAATCGGCAAGCAAAGGAGAGTAGTATTGCTGAAATTTAATTCATCATTATGTCTTGGTGAGTACCTTCATGAATTGGACCCTGTTTTCACAAAATCTTACCAAGGTGACACTGATATTTACACTGTATTTTATGTAACATATATCATGGACAGAAGTAGGTTAAAAATAAAAAAGACAGCTGGGTGCACAAGACCCAGGATAAAAAAGCAGCCAATCCTTGTAGGTGCACTGGTACAGAGACTGGACAAATGACAGTGTAGAAGCATCAAGACATGAAAATATTCCTACTGTGGGGCTAGGCTAGGCCCAGGGGGTGGATGCCCCCCCCCCATTGTTGAAGGAAGTAACAGTCCACAAAAATCACAAAACCTGATAGGCTAAAAAAGAGTCATACAGATGACAGAGTAGACTATTGAGGATAACAAAGCAATTATGCAATGTTACTATTATGCAAGAAGCCCAGAATTTCCAGACAGAAAATATACAAAAAGATTAAGAGAGAAATTAGGGGAAAGAAAAATACTTCCATAAGAAAAACTGTGAGAAGCTTCAAATACAAATCTGTATCATTAATAAAACAGATCCATGAAAAACACTATATAGACCAAGAAACCTTGGGCTGTTTGGAAAAAGAAGCAAGTGAAGAAGTGTATAAATATACAGAACAGAAACTAGAGAGTTTTGAAAGGTATAAAAAAGAAATATGGACATGGGAAAGAAAGAGTGGACTGATATGGTGCAGTATATTTATGCAAAGGAGAAAGCCAAATTAATCAACACAAAAAAGGCAGAGCCAAAGATATTCAAAGAGAAATACAGACAAATGCATCCAGATTTAAAAAACTTCACAATAAAAAAAATAAGATCACAAAGAGGGAGCATAGAACAGAAGATTAGTAAAGCACAAGTTAAAACAGTACAAGCTGATATTATGGAATATTTGTGAATGAGTCCCCAGACAAAGGAAAAGCAGAAAGAGCAGAAGACATCTCAAGAAGAACAATGGACATGGGAAAGAAAAAGAGAGTTGATTTGCTGCAGTATTTATGCAAAGGAGAAAGCAAAACTGATCGATAGAAAAAGAGCAGCATCAAAGATATTTGAAGAGATATACAGGCAAAGGCATCTGGATATGGAAAAGTATACAATACAAAAAATAAGAAAACAAAGAAGAAAACTAGAAAAAAATGGAGAAGTTAAAGAAACAGAAACTGAGGTTACGGATTTCCTGTGAAGTGAAGGATTTAGTGTAGACAATTTAACTCAGATAACACCACAGCAGGATAGAGCAATAGACACCCAAATTAAGGAGAAACTAGTGGAGCGGGAAGCATCTGATCAGTTGCCATATGAAGACACTTTGCAGCCTTCCATAGCAAACCAGTACAAATGTTCAGTCAGAGTTGGGTAGCAATGGAAGGAACAGGAAACTGTGGAAATTCTGACACAGTCAGTGTCGTGGAGTGACAAGCCAATGAGTTCCCATATGAAAGATCAATGAATGACAGGATGAAACTAAAGAACGTGACACTGAAAGATGCTCTGTAACTTTCTATAAAATGCTTGCAGGTAACAGAGACAGAGAATGTGCCCTCAGTTTAGAAGAAAATGATCTAAAAGAAGAGTTACTTGATTTAATAGAGATGGACAGACATATTAAGATCAATTAAATCAATCGACTACAGAACGCCGATAAAACCCAAAAAAGTTAGAAGTTTGATAAAACAAATGAACAGAATAATTAGGACGGTTCATAGAGATCCATGCGATATAACAGAAGTAAATAGGACCTATTACTGTGCAGCTAAATTAATAACAAAGTCTTACCACAAGAACAAAGGATAGTAAGGGAATGGAAGGGGAGAAACTGAATGCCATCATGGAAGTATCGATTAGGGAAAACTATAAACCAATTAAGACAAGAAGTGTCTCTGTTAGAAGAGTATAGAACAGGGAATAGATCAACAAAAATACCCAGAAAGATAGACGTGAAAAAAACAATGCACAATATCATAACAGATCAGGATCTATCAAGTACTATCACAAATAATAAACTCAAAATATCAGCACAGGCAGAAAAACCTACAACAAATGTAGATAAATATAAAGGAAAAGGAAAAAATAATCAATTTGTTGATGTTCCCAAAACTGTTAGGAACTGAAACACCACCAAAAAATAGAAATAGATACATTTTGGAGAAACATCTATGAAGATCCTGTGGAACATAACAAAGAGGCTAAATGAATAGAAGAAGTAAAATAAACATTAAGAAGTTCAAATGTACAGAATGTGAAATGGGATGAAGTAATGGCCAGAGAAAATGAAACAAAATTAAGAAAAGCTCTTAATCTGAAAACCCCACGCCCAGATGCAGTGCCTAACTTCTGGCTAAAAGTATTAACATGTTTGCATGAAGATTTGACCATGAGTAAGAATTATTTATATGCACACCCTGAAAAGAAATCAGCCTGGTTAACAACTGGAAAAACAATGCTGCTATGCTGCTACTTAAGAGCAAACCTGCTAGCTATCCTAAAAATTATAGACCTAACTTGCCTTCCGATGACATACAAAGTATACACTTGTATTGATGCCAGCAGAGCTTATAGTCACTTAGAAGAAAGCCCAATCATGGCAATAGAACAAAAGGATCATAAAAGAAAGTCATATGAAACAAAGGACCATTTGTTGTTAAATAAAGTCATAATGGAGAACTGTAAAAAGGGAAAGAATGTAAGTATGGTATGGATAGACTGCAAAAATGCATTTGATAGTACCCAACATTCGTAGATAAAAGAGTGCTTAAAAATGTATAAGATATGCACTACACTGATCGATTAC
The DNA here is from genome assembly GCF_019279795.1 of Protopterus annectens. NCBI lineage: Eukaryota > Metazoa > Chordata > Ceratodontiformes > Protopteridae > Protopterus > Protopterus annectens. The sequence goes on along the minus strand of NC_056746.1, from coordinate 615,336,488 downwards.
ACTACAGCAACCATAAAACAGTGGCAAATCACTTTGCAGTTAAGCTATGATAAAGGGCACATTATTATTCCAGGGATAAAAATTCAAAGGGGGATATTCCAGTGTGACTGTGTCACCAATGCTCTTTTGTCTTGTCCTTAACCCATTAAGTTGTCTACTTAACAGATTAGGCCATGGCTACAATTTGGCTCCCAGAAAACAGCAGAATGTAAAGACTTCTTATCTTCTTTTGTAGATAATTTAAAACTGTATAGTTCATTAGATGAGAAACTGAAAACACAACTGCAAGTGATAAAAACTTTTTCAGATGATATAAGAATGTCATTTGGTCTTGATAAATGTGCAAAAGCAACCTTTAAAGCAGGAAAGCTGCAGCAACAAGAAAACATCAGTTTGGCACAAGAATGTGATATAAAAGAACTTGAGCAAGAGGTAGCATATAAATTAATATTGAAAACAACATTGACATCTAGAAATAAATTTCAAGCTATAAATCAGATTTGCTCTTCCTGTCCTAACTTACAGTTTTGGAGTGACTGACTGACCCTAAATGGTGTTAGGTAGGTTGGACAGGAAAACAAGATGGATGCTTCATGCTCATCAAATGGTTTACAAAAATCAGTGCATACCAAGATTATATATTCCCCATTCTGAAGGAGGTATGGGCCTCCTTTAAAACTGATTGCATGTATAGATCTGCAATCATGGGACTGCATACTTATTTGCTGACCTCACAAGATCCAAATGTAGTGAAAGTTTTGAAACATGAGGAGAATAAGTCTAAGATGACTTCTCTGCTTAGTTTAGCAGAAGCATATTGACGTCAAATGGGAACTGAAGAAAGAATATAAGGTGAAGGATCAGATGAGAAGGTAAGAAATGTGGAAAATACATAAATATAGTTGCAAATATAGAAAACTCTTGGAACAACCTCATGTTGATCAGGATCAAATGCAGGAATGGTTAAGGAGAGGTGAATTTAAACCAAAAGATGAAAGGTTAATATTGGCAACATGAGATAGTGGACTACATGCATGCTGGTTTACAAAGTCCATTGAACATGATAGAGAAACAGACAATTGTAAGTTTTGTAAAACAGAACTGGAAACAGTCGCACTTCTTGTTGCTGGTTGTGATATACTAATGGCAGAAGGACTGTATATTGAAAGGCAAATAATCTTATGCCTGTACTCTGCACTGCTGAATATTTTTTTTACTGCGAAAACCAGTAATATAAATTGTAAATATGACTTTGTTTTTGTATAGTTAATGTTACCCTATTTTGCTATCTTGTTAACATCATAGTTATATCTTGGAGCTTATCTCCCCGGGCCTCTACTGAAAATGGACATGTATCCAGTTAGACTAGCCCGGTCAACAAATGTAAAATAAATAAATAAATAAAATGTGGCAAGATTGTTGTGCAACCATTATAATATTGAAGTATATGAAAAATACAGGAAATATGAGCCACAAAGCATTACAGAAAATGATGAAAGTATGGATTCAATAAACTCCAAGTGCATCTGTGTACACGAAGCAGTGGCTGCAGCTGTGGCACACAATGAATATTAAACAAGGTCTGCATGTTTAAACAAGGTTTTGCAGCATGCACCATTGCATCTGACCATCAAACCTTTCTGTGAATGTGGGAGCACTTCTGCATACTACATAACTATACAGATTTACGCAGAATGTCCAGATGTTTACCTCATATTTTTTGCCTGTTACCCATAGAATTGTTTATTTCTGGCAAATCATTGCCAACTCTTTGATGACTAAAGGCAGAAAGTAATGACAGACATCTGAGATTCAGACTTCATACAAATCAGAAAATTCATGCTAATGCACAACCTTTTATTCTACCAACTAAGTTTGTAAGAGCAATATTTAAAAATTGTCCCTATATTTATGCCTTTGTACCCCCATTATTTATGGTGCAGTCCAGATGTCTTACTCTAACAGGTAAGAGCAATGCAGGGCAATTTATCTCCCTTGTCTGATATATATTAGGATTATTCTTAATTAATATTGCGTGTGTAATTGTGTAGTGTTCTCTCTCTTTTTTCCCCCAACTTTGTGTGATGCACCACTTGTTTGACCCAGACATCCAAAAATGGAAACTGGATGCATTCAATTAATTCATTCATTTAATACTGCTGAGCATCTGGGCATCGTGCAAACCCGGTAAGTGAGGCTGTGCTACATGAAGTTAACACTGAATACCAATGTACGGGACCTCATTTAGCTAATCTTATAGCAATGGGTGGTAAGTGTCACACTGGAGTATAGATGGTCCTGGGTTCTAGTACAAGGTATGAAAACTTTTTTGTACTGTTGTGACATTACAGCTTATGCAAATAAAGGGCTACATAGATAAGTGTTGCCTCAATATTCATGTGGCAAGAGCTGTAAGTTTAGGACTACTGTAGATATGGTCCTGGGTTTGAATACTGTGTGTTCCATATACATTTTACACTTGTTCCACAGCAAATTATATTTACTTCCACTTGTAATACCTGATATAGTTTTAGTGATATGACAAAATGTTGATGAATGTATAGTTCAGCTCTCCATGTTGAATAACAGAGTTGCTCAAGTGGCTGGATATGAAATAAGAATGGAATCAGATTGCTTGAGATTGCGCATTCTCTACTGTTTAATTAGAAAAAGCTCTACTGCACTTACTATTGTGTAAACTAGTGCACTTGGATTCCCTGTGTTTGTAAGTTTTTTTTTCAAATGTATCAAAATGCAGACAATGCACACTCTCTGTAAGTTGAATTGGCAGGAAAACATGCTATTTCAAGTGGAATTAGCAGGAAATGCACATTAGACATTGAGCTTGATCACTAAGTCATCTGCTATAATTGAGGGTGACTATAATGTGAAGGGGGACACCACTGAAAAAGACAGATGTTTGCTGTATTAGAACCCTGCGCCTTATCTAAGGTTGTCTTACACTGATAGCTATTGCTAGTAGAAGAATGAAAGAACATATGTCTATGTTTAATTTCATTGCCATGTAATGCAAGGTCACATTATAAAATACAAGTTACAGCCCTTGTATTCAAACCCAGGACCATATGAACTTCAACCCAGCACTTAACACCTGCAGCCACAGGAGAAGTTGCAAGATCATCTAATACATTGGCATTCATCCTGAGATTCTCACTGTTAAATGCAGCACAACAGCACTTTGTGGGTTTGCGCCATTCAGACTTAAATTATAAGAATGCATCCAAGATCTATTTTTAGATGCCTGGGTCTTGCCTGCTACCTGGTTAGTACAATTGTGCAGTGCACGCAAACCAGCTGAGCTAAGCACAGCACTGTGTAAACAGTGTCCAAAAAAATTAAGAGAGAAAAATTAATTAATAGCAGGCAGAAACATAAGTCAAAATATGACTTACACAGTATACTGTTACTGCACAGGAAATATGCCTAGATAGGTCTAGAATCCAAGCCATCATCCAATGCACATTCATAACACAGGATGGGTGCCTTAACCCTGTTTTTCACACACGCTTCTGTAAAAAGCATCAACAGTCATTCAGCACACAAACAAATTGAACAGAATATATATTTTTATTAAAATATAATGTTATCTGTACATGCAGTGAAATTATTCTGTTTTAAAATACTGCACTTAGTGATTACACACCCTGTTATGATTTTTGCTTGCAGATATACATCAGTGTTTTACATGTCTGTGTTACTTGGTCATTTAACAGTTATCTGTCCAGTACTCTGAGACATACTTTGTGCACACCATTCTACATCATTGCATTTACAATGTCAAAGGATATTAACTAGGAATACTATGATATGCAGTTGCCAAATAAGGAAAGCCAGTTTGGATGCCACAAACAAGCACTGACTGTTCTTTTGGGGGTCAGGGAGCAAAGTTGTGTTCCTGTTATGGCTCTAACAAGACTGTGTTGGTCTGGTTACTCTGCATGTTTAGCATCCTGCCTTTTGTCTGATTTAGGTAGGATTGAAAAGTCTGGAACTGCAATGTGTATCCTTACTGTTGAACTGCTATCTCTAATGCTTTCCTAGTACTGAAGTATAGTAATGTAGGAGGATGGTTTTAGGCTCCTAGCTGGTGAGTCAGTGTGCTATGGCTTGTCTCACAGCCAAGGCATGGACATACAGAGCATGTCTATATCTGCCTACAACCACACCTGCTGCTGGTTCCTCCTCTGACTCATCATTAGCCTGTGGCTGTGGTGACCTTGGCATTGTCGGGAGGATGTGTTCCCCTTCCCCTTGCTGATCCTACTGCAGCTGTTTCCACTAGATTAACTTGGGTAGCATAGCACATACTATGAGCATTGCAGGACATATCAGTGGATTATAATGGTGCCCTTGGCCAGAGGTATAGAGACAATGGTACCGTGAGTGCAGTAGCTAAAAAACAGGCTCCATGACATGACAGGTTGGACTGTGTGTCTCATTAAGGTATTCCTCTGTGCATGTGTATTTCTGATGGGTTTCATCAGCCCTGACTAGAGTGCATAGTATGCCTCCATCCCTAATTGAGCCTGTGAGATATTCCCCATAGCACACATCTGGTGCAGTTAGATGTGGCACATATGGAAGCCATCTTAACTGCAAGGGTTGCCAGTACACATGATCCAGATGATTCCCATGCCATTATACATGACTTGGCAGTTGTTCGAGTGGTATACCTTATGGTTTATGTAGAGCCTACCCTGTTCCCCAGGTATTTTTCTCATGTGTACATGACAGCGATGTATGGCACACATCACTTAAGGGTAGTGTGATACAGGGTGCAGTTGTTGCATTCTTGTGACCCACTCCTGATATATATATATATGATAACATATATGCTTTCTCTGCCATGTTGTAGCATACCATGCAAGAATGTTTGGAAAATCCTGGATGCTGATGCCTATTACACACCAAGCATGTCCCCTGGTAGTATGTGAAAGATACCTGTGGCTAAGATGCTAGGTTCAGCACATACCTTACTTTCTACTCTGATGGGTTCCTTGTATTTGGCTCTGGCTGCCAGTCATGGCTACCAGAGGTCACACACTTCATGTATTTTGTCCTTGGCCTGCAAATTCTTCACCATCTCTGTATATTGCTATTAGCAAAGCAGCAGCATTGTCTTCAGCCTGTAGCACGGACAAATGTATTACAAAAGCATCAGTGACTAACAAGCTGCCAGTGATTACTTTGTGTGTGTACTCTACTATTTTCACAATCAGCATAAAAGGAAAAAGCATGGAGTCTACAGGGATGCTTTATATCTTGTTAACTAGCTCTACAAGATTGGTTGATTAAAATGCAATTCAGCTGCATTTGCTGTAATTAGCATCTCTAAAGCACAAACTAGTACAGATGCAATCAATTACTAATGCACTTGTTTTAATTTCTCCAAATATTTTGGGTTTTTAATACCATGACAGGAATGGACCCCATTCCTAAGTCAAAATATGATTAAAGTTCATGAAATTAGTATTGTTTCAATCTTTTTTTCTCATTTTTTTTATTTTTCAGATACATTTGAATGAATTCCATAGTATTTATACATAACATCTTAAATAACTATGTACACTATTTACATTATCCTGATACAAATCTTAATGTATACAGTTACTTTATAAGTATGTCCAATCCATTATTGGAGTGTCTGATCAATTATTGTATAGTGTCAATCAACAATAAGACTTTTCCCCAGGGGTTGTTGATAAATGGATTTGGATAAGTTCTTAGTTCTTTAATTTTAATTTCCAATAATGTTGCAGTCTTCAGTAGGCTGTAGAAGTCTTTCACAGTTGGTATTGTGTTTGTCTTTCATCTTCTTGTTATACACTTCCTTGAAATTGCAAGTATAATCCATACTAGATACATGTTTGACCTATTCAAATGAGGACCTTCATTCACATTTAATAATACAACAGCTTTAGTTAAATAAAATGATTTATTAAATAAAGCTGGTAGAAAGTTATTAATACCATTCCAAAATGGGTCAATTTTAATAGAATCATAGAAAATGTGGTCCCAGTTGCTCACATCTCTAACATATTCCTTTTATGGAAGAACTAATTTTACTGATTTTGTCTGGGGTTAAGAATGCTCTGTGCAAGCATTTCCAATTAAAAACTTTCCAGTATTGTGTAAAGGATGTATATTTTATCAATAATAAGATATTTGTTTTAATATCTTCAGTTAACTGCATTGAGTGTCCTTTTGTTATATATTTCCTGAGGTTTTGGGTGTTGTTTTATAGTTTTTTAATATTTTGTAAAATTGTGAAATACTCTTTCCCATGTCAAAGTCATTATATATGATTTCATATATGTATTTCATAAATTTAGGTATTTCTTTAAATGAAGAATTATTCTACTTAAATCTTGTGAATATGACAGAATACTATGTAACGTTAGCCAGTCCTGTTTTGGAATTTTGTATGTTGTTTTTATTACTTACATATCTAAAACTTTTAGTTCTTTGATACATTGAAGCCAACAAACAAATCATTTCTGTTCCCAGGAATTAATAACTTCTCTATATATTTTATGTGGAAAGGTCTTTGTGACTATAAATGGTGCTAAAAGATCAAACCAGATTTTTAAATCTATATTTGCATTAATAATGTTCCTAAATGAGTCAATGTAATAAGTAATCATACGAGTTTTAATGGATTTAGTTATGTTGCATTGCATACTAATGCATAATATGTGCCATGGCAAATTGTTATTATCTGTTATTTGATTTTTTTTTTGTAAGTCAAATTCATTTATTGATATTACAATGTGCAGAGTAATTTGAACTTATCCAGTCTGAGATTGTTTCAGATATTGATGTTTTTATATATGTTTTTATATCAGGAAAGTTTAATCCTCCCTGTTTCCATAGTCTGATATGATGTATTACAGGTATTCTGTTTCTTTTGGAAAACCATAAAAAATTTATTAGGCATGACTTTATCTCTTTAAGTATTTTCCTTTCTGGTAACAGTTGTATTGCCAAGGCTATATAGGATCTTGGGCAGTAAAACCATTTTTATTAACTGTAGTCTATCTTCAAATGTTAATATTACTTTGTTCCATTTTTCCACAGATATTTTAATTGTGTTGATGATATCATTGTTGTTTTATGAGGCTAATTCATTAGTATCCTTGCATAACTCAATTCCTAGATATTTGAAGGTAGATTCTTGTTTCCCTATGATGTGATCCCCGTTAGTCTGCAGTTTTTTTTTTATTTAAAATAAAGATTTTGAGTTTGATTTATTGAAATGGAGTCCTGAAGTCATGGGAAATTTGTCAATTAATATATCTAATTCTTCTAATGTCTCTTTTGTATTGGATACTGTTAGTAATATGTCATCAGCAAATAGCATTACTTTAGAATTGTATTGTTCATAAACATCTATTACTTTGATTTTTATATTGTTATAAACTGAATCTGCCAAAATAGCCAGAGCAAATAGAATCAGTGACATGGGACAGCATTGTTTAGTGCCTTCTGTTGTATGTATAGATTCAGAGGTAAAAAGACCTAACTTGACATATGCTAAATTATTTGTCTGTGTGTTGTGTGTGTGTGTATATATATATATATATATATATATATATATATATATATATATATATATATATATATATATATATATATTCTTTAGGAGATGAAGAAAAGATACAGGAAATTCAAATAGCATTAGGATTTTGAATAAATAGTCACAATTTAGGTAATCAAAGGCTTTCTCTATATCTAAGCCAATTATGAGTGTTTCTTTATTTTCTTTATTAACATAATCTGTAAGAGAAATTATCCTTTTAATATTGTCATGTGTGTGTCTAGGATATATAAATCCAGTTTGATCATTATTTATTATTTTGGATAGTGGTATTTTCATTCTGTTAATTGATATTGTCATAAATATCTTATAGTCATTATTTAATAATGATATAGGTCTATATGAGGTACAGAGGTTTGGGGATGTGTTTTCCTTTAGGATTGGTGTGATTAAGGAATATCTCCAAGAGGGTGGTATTAAAGCTTGTGACTGAATTTCTAATAGAGTTTTATGGAAGAGGGATAGTATCTTTGAAGAAAAAAGTTTATATATTTCCATAATTATGCTATCTATACCTGGAGCTTTATTGTTTTTACCCTATTTTATTCTATCTGTAATTTCTTTGTAGGATATGGGTGCTTGCAGATCTAGTTATAATTTTTCTAGTATTTTTTTATATTAGAACATTTTTCATCTAGATTTAATTGATTGATATGTATATTTTATTTCTGGAAATGTTCCATATAGTGATTTCTATAGGCGTCAGGAATGTCACCTATATCCAAAACATTTTCCCTTTCTTTTCATGGAAGATACTTTTAATGTTATTAGCTTTTGATTGTATTTTGATTCTTGTGGATAAATTATGTAGATATTTGGGAAAAGTAGACAAGGTATTAATTTTTAGTTTTTCTTAAATTTTTAGTTTTTCTAAAGCTAAACTAGTTTTATGTGTTAGAATTTCATTGTATTTATTGTTTAATAAATTGCTTGAATCTAATTGAGTTCTGACTGAGAGTGCTACTGAAACAACTCAAGATATAAATTGATAAGTATATATTTGTTGGCACTTCTTTCCAAAGTTCTACAGTATTCTAATTGCTTTTGCTTGATTGATTTAAGATCATATTTGCTGGCTTCTGATCTGTGTTGAAAGTGTTATTTTTCTGAGTTGATTTTTCCCCCACCCTGCCCTCCCTATTGGTGTTTTCTTTTTTACTTGGTGGCTTTGCAATTGCCCACCCCTACTGTATATTTGATCTGTGACACTCCTCCCAGTCTAGTGTCTTTAGTTCATTCTACCTAATACAGAGAGAAAAAAAAAATTTTGCACTTTATTCATCTGCTTACTGTGTTTGTGTTTCTTCCTACTTTATTATTTATTTTGCTCTTGCTGCCTGTTCTTAAAAGTACTTAACAGCATTTATTCTGCTACATTTATTACTGCTTGTTAGTAGCCAATTAAATTGTAACTGTTATTCTAAGCCTTTGGATTACACACTTGGGATTTAGACCAGTTGTTTCACATTAGGAAGGTTTGTAGTCTGCACTGTTGTGGCAGGACAGGAAGATTACATCCTTCTGAGTTGGGAGTTGCTGATTGAAGGCTTAGTGTCTGTTCTAAAGTGTATTATTTCTGGTTTAAGCACTTGGGCTTTGGGCCAATTTTTTTACATTAAGAAGGTGTTTATAGGTTCATAGATTAGTACTAGGCTAACTGCCCTTGTGGGCCATTTTCAGCCAAGCCAATTACCCCATGTGAGAATCAAACCCTGCACCTTATGTTTGTAAGGTAAACACCTTAACCATTATGCCAACCTCGTGTGGTCTGCACTCTTGTGGGAGGCTGGATTCTGCCCTTTTGAGCTGGGAATTTCTGGTCACAGGCTTATTGTACCTGCTTATTTCAACTGTTTCTTTCTGAAAATGGTGTGCCTTGTTGCTGCAGCATAGACCAGATTCAGGCCTGCTGAATCTAGCTTTGTTTGTATAACTTGAGCACTGACCCAGGCCATCTTTTTTGGAGAAGGTTCCCCTGCACCCAAGAGCAGGAGTGTGCAGTTAGAACTTGTCTGTTTGAAGACTGCTGGAGCAGGGCTCAGTTTTGAGCTTTTTTCTGGTTAATTGGGTAACTTGTTTAAATCAGTTAATCGCTTTCTATTGTTTTATATATATATAAAAAATTGCATTATATTCATCTGGTTTTACTGTGTTTGGGCTTCTTCCTAATTTATTACTAGTGGCATTGACTACAACTCTGATATGCTTTTACTGTATTTGTGTTTCTTCCTACTTTATTAATAGTGGCATTGACTACAACTCTGATCTGAGACATATAACAATAAGTATCCTTTTCTTTTGGGAGGCTGGCCTAATGGTTAAGGTGTTTGCCTTACAAACATGAGGTGCAGGGTTTGAGTCTCACAAGGGATAACTGGCTAGGCTTAAAATGGCTCGCAAGGACAGTTAGCTTAGTACTAATCTATGAACCTATGTGCATTTAAAGAGTTTTTTTGATTGTATCTGCTTTATTTTCTGAAAAAAATATATACTTGTTTCCCGCCTTTCTAAGCTAGTATAGTCCAGTTTTCGGGTTAAGTGCTGAATTCAGGGCTGTGTTACAAATCTCTGTGTTTGCCCATACCTTACCTGGATAGAAGGATGTTTCTCTGTTCATCTGTGAGAGAGGGAAGCTTTGAGCAGCCTATCTGTCCCTGGAGGAGTGGTTTCAGCCCAGAAAGTAGTAGTTTATTGGCCATTTTGGGCTAATTTCTATCTCTTTTATTTCCCTGTTATAAATAGTGCATTTGCCCAGTTTTGCATGCCAGGCAGCACCGGTTAGCTAGGGTATAACTATTCCCGGCTCCACAAAGTCTCCTCTTCAATTTGTCCCTTGGAACTAGACAAACTTTCAACTTAAGCACTCAAGCCATTCATTTCTCAGCCCAGCACTTGCTCAAAACTCATAGCAAGCACTTATAAACCCTAGCACTAGACCCTCCTATACTGTACAGCAGGGCAAGGCTCTCTATTCAACCTTACCAGCCATTCACTAAAACAGTTCACTGTACCTATCCAGGCATGTCCAAAGGGCAGTTTCAGGTGTGCTCTTCAGTCCAACTGGTGAATCTGGGCATTTTGAGGCAAGCGAGACATTCATTTTAGAGTTAATACAAGTAGAAATGAAGGATTAAATGATGGTGAGTCCTACGCTATGAAAATTGATAGACTTAATAGTTTGTTGACTAAACACAGAACTTTAAGTATAGAAAATGCCTATCTGAGGGAATGTTTAAACAGGGAAATAGTCCCTAAAGGTTTAAGGGTATACAAATACCCTAATAATGTGCAGATTGGTTCTCATTTTCATGAATGTTTAATAAATGTTTTTAATAATTGTGGAAGTTAATCATTGAAGAGAATGATAATAAGCAAAGGGAACTGGGGAAGGACATTGAAATTTTGGGCACTTGCATTACTACTGATTTAATACATGGTATTAAAGAGGAAAGAGACAAATATTTCCAAATGAGAAAAGATATATTTACGAAGTGTGAGGAGGTGATCCAGCTTAAGTTGAGTAAATTACATTGGGATGTCAACGAATATGAAAATCATACATGTTACCCTAAACCAGTTTATCAAGGTAATAAAATTAATAGCTTTAAAGGGACAAGGAACAACAAAAGAAAGAATTTTTATCATGAAAATAGACAAGGGTTTAGGGAAGACAATAGGTGGAATGAAGAAAGTTATGATGTAGATTTCCCTCCATTAGGGGGAAGGGGAATATTGCAGGATGGCAACTCTAATTATAGAGAAAATTTCCAGAACCGGGGGGGGGAGAAGAGGGAAGGGGAGATATTTGTAGATACCCCTATTCCAGACCAACATGATTCTAATATAGACAACATTGTGAATGACAAAGTGAAACATACCTATCAGAATTTTACTATTTACAATTATAGCTGTTTGACACTGAATCCTAACCACTTTTCACTACTCAGTAAAGGATTGAAATATATACCTAACAGTAGAGGTGATTCCACAAGGACAATTTTGGATGTCAAGCTGTTTATGAGGAAAATTAATTTGGAAATGATGGCCTCTAGGGCTGGTTTCAAAAGAGAAAATCAACCTACAATCCCCCTCTAATACCCCAACTAAGGAATTTTGAAAACATAATGATTGACTCAGTTAGAAATAAACACAATAAAGGATGGGTTCATCACAATCTGAGTAAGAAAGAGAATGAGACTTTAAGAGAATTAAGTAGCAATTCCTCATTGAGAGTTATGAAACCAGATAAGGGTGGGGGAATAGTCATAATGGATAGAATCCTATATGAAGGAAAGATGAATTCTATATTGAGAGACGACAATAAGTACACAGTGGTATCCTTAAATGAAATTAATGTTGCCTATCACAAAATTGACTCAATTTTACAAGACCTTGTAACAGAGAATATAATAGATGAAAAAACCTTTAAATATTTGGAAGTCAAGAAACCTAAAGTAGCTACCATATTCGGGATACCAAAAATCCACAAGAATATGACAAACCCACCCCTCAGACCCATCGTTACAGCTGAGGGTTCCAAAACAGTTCCCCTTGCAAAATTTGTGGATTTTAAAACTAAGCACATTTGGGTCAATAATAAATTGATTCTCAAAGATTCCTGGGACTTTTTGGGAGAATTAAACCAGGATATGTACAGGGATGACATTTTGTTCATTACTATAGACGTCATTGACTTGTTTGGATGTATACCACACTCTGAGGGGATGGTTAATTTTGAGGAGACTGTGTTCAATGATGAAAATCTGAGTTTGGATGATAAGATAGCAAGTGTGATACTCATGGATACAGTTTTAAAACATAATTTTATTATGTTCAATGGTGAATATTACCAGCAGAAGACGGAGTATCTATGGGGGGCGGTTGTGCCCCCCACATATGCCAATATCGTCTTGTCCAAATGGGAAGAGCAGTACATCATCAATTGCAGGTTCAAGGAATCATGGACAATATACCATAGATTTTGGACGATATTGTCATCTTTTGGATAGGTAGTCAATCAAGATTTCTAGAGTTTATGGAATATATCAACCAAACTACTAAGTTTTTGAAGTTCACACACACTATTAGTACTGACTCATTGAAATATTTGGATATAGAAATATATAAAAGGGCAGGTAAATTTGAGAGTAAGGTATTCAGAAAGGATACATATGTGAATTCATTTTTACATTATGACAGCGCCCACCCCTTACACAGCAAGAAAAACATTGTCAAAGGACAATTTGTAAGGGGTTCAAGAATGACATCAAATGATTTGGAAAGATGAATGCAGGACCCTAACTAATATGTTTATAGAACGTGGATACCCAAAGGATTTTGTAGAGAAGTTAAGTAAAGAAGTAGAGGGTAGAAGGTTGGACAGATTTAAACCAATACTAGGTAAGGGGAATATTAATAATCCTGAAATGGGTAAAATCCCTGCTGAAAGTAGGAAAAAGAAAAATGAACAAGATACCTACAGGAGAAGTTTGGTAGTAGAATATAATAATCCTAACTTTAAATTAAGAGAGATTTTTAATAAGGAATGGAGTAAATTCAGTTCATTAACTGATATAGAGGAAATATCTAGAATGGAACCAAAAATAGTTTATAAAAATTCATCAAATATAGGTAAGATACTAGAAAGGAGTAGTGGGAAAATAAGTAAAGGAAATAAAGGGAGGATTGGGACATATAAATGTGGCAGATGAACAATGCCCATATATTATGAATAAGGAGATATATAGAAAGAGATGGTTAAAAGGAACTATTGCAATTGTTATATAGCTATTTGGAATGTCAGTTTTACGTGGGTAAAACGGAAAGATGTTTAAAACGAAGAATATATGAACATAATTATGACATTCTGAAAGCTAAAAACACTAATGCACTATACAAACATACCATGACATGTTCTGAATACAAGTTTGAATTTTATGTGTTGGATCAAATTAAGCCAGATATTAGGGGTGGCCTATGGGAGGAAATTTTGGAAAGTAGGGAATTGTGGTGGCAGGTCAACCTAGATTCCAACACTAAACCAGGGATTAATGACTTTCTAACAATTTCTCCTTTACTTAAAATAAGAGCTAATAAATTGTAGTGTAATTCTGGATATGGACACTACACACACAAAGCCAGTTCCCAAGCATAACATAGGAAATTTTAAAGTTTGAATGTATTTTAATCAAGTATTTATTTATTGCATATATATTTATTTTATATTTGAAAATTGTATTCAACTATTTAAAATATTAAATTCATGTTAGTTTTTAACAATGATTAGATAATAAAGGAATATTTTAAAACATAATTTTAAAATATGAAGCACTGCTGCACTTTAACACGATAGGCATTAATATTCATGAATTATGTATAATGATTGGTTTGTTTGAACTAATAGAGAAAGTTCTGTGGATAATTAATTTAATTATATTCAATTCATTTTCTATTTAAAGGTGTTTGAATTGAAGCATATTGTCTGATGAAGTCCTATGTGTGAGGACGAAAACGCATATTTGAAGTGTTGATGTTAAGAGCGTTAACACAGTACACTGCTGGTCTGAACACTCTTTGTGATTTTTAACTTCTGTGGAATAAACTATCTGAACCGTGTATCAACGTTCCCTGGCACTTGTTTCTTGGATTTGCAGTTTTCTGAAGTGCTACTACACTTTTTTGGTTCATTTTGAGGCAATGTTACAACTGCCTCATGTACACAGACAACCCTCTCCTCCTACCACCAAACACTAATACATGTGAGAGATGCAATTATACAGCCAAACTGGAGGCTGAGCTCTCTCAACCCAAGGCTGGATCAGACAATCAAGAGGAAAAGGGAAATACCTGCATCACACCACCAGTCTCACATAGACCCATTAAGCCAGCACCAGCAAAAAACACACATAAATGCACAAAAACATACTCGGAGGCTCTAAATAAAAATCTGCAAAAGCAACAGAGACCTCCAAAGCAGACATCCAAGCAACTTCCACCCCCCAACACAAATCATGAAACACATACTTCACAAAACCAGTGTGTCATACAATCACAGCCCTTAAGGCAAAATAACATACCCAACATACTAGTAATAGGTGACTCTATAGTCAGGCACACTGTCATCCCACTCACTAGGCTGAATAAAGAGAAGGTTACTGTTAGCTGCCTGTCGGGTGCCAGGATCCGCCACATAACACACGCACTCAGGTCACTCCAGAACAAGTACAAATACAACTCTGTCATTGTCCATGTTGGTGTGATTGACCTGAGCCATACCTCCCTGGACTACATGAAAAGAGACATGGAAGAACTCTCTGATCTTGTAGCCAGGCCAGTATGACCCTGTCTCCGAGTAGCATCCTGCCCTCACCAAGAATGATACCACAGTATAAAGAAAAAAATATCAATTTCAACAATTGGCTAAGTTTCTGGTGTCATTCAAATGGGATCCAGTGTCTGTCTGCCTGGGATGCCATGCTTGATAAGCCACGCTGCTTCACTAGAAAAGGCTTGCACTTGTCACCCTTAAGCTTTCAAATACTGGCCAAGGCTCTTGCCACCCCCATAGTGCCTTTTTTAGGCAAGCCTCAAAAGACAAACCCACCGCCATAAATAGCACAAGTAACAAAAAACTGAGGGTGATGCTACTCTATGCCAGAAGTCTAAACCTCAAAATGCACGCACTCGAGGCACTCCTCAGTATGGAGAAAATCGATATATGTGCAGTAGCAGAAACCTGGTTTAAGGCTCCAGAGAGCACCCCATCACTACCAGGCTACAACTCATACCATACAATTTGGCCACAGAAACCGGACCAAAATACAAAATGCGGGGGGTTATCCATATTCATCAAGGATACCCACACCTCCAAGTTAGTGGCACAACACGATGCTTCAGAGATCATCCATGTGCAACTAGCAATGAGTAAAACTGCAATTCAAATTGCAGC
Organism: Protopterus annectens; assembly: GCF_019279795.1. NCBI lineage: Eukaryota > Metazoa > Chordata > Ceratodontiformes > Protopteridae > Protopterus > Protopterus annectens. The sequence continues at coordinate 615,320,922 of NC_056746.1, read as the reverse complement.
TTGCTACAGATCACCCACCATGTCTCAGGATGCCCATTCTACATTTCTGGAAATACAGGGAAATATAAAGGTCCTACCAAACACCTTAATATTGGGTGATTTCAATTACCCAAACATTAATTGGGAGAACTACTCAAGTACTAACTCCCTTGACCAACATTTCGTAGAATTTATAAACTCAAATGCCCTGGATCAACTGGTCAACACTCCCACCAGAGGTTCCATCGGGTGTAAAATACTGATAAATAGAAAAGCACTTTGGTAACACTGCAGGTAAAATCACTGAACCTTTATTTTCCAAATACAAAGAACAAGAAAGAAGACTTCACTGACTAAGCGCTTTCACCCTCATCAGTTAACTTCATAAAAATCAAACTTTAAATACACTTGCCAGTTAGTACACAATTGAACAGTATAAAACCATTGAAAAAATCAAGTAATTGATTAATTAACCCCTTAAGTGTTTGTTGAACAAATCTTTGTCTTTTAAAGAATCAATGTTTCTTAATACAATGCACTGAGTTCACAGTACAATTGATCAAAACAGACATATATATTTATATATATATATATATATATATATATATATATATATATATATATATATATATATATGTATACATCTAAGTAAACCATACAACATATATTGTTTAGAATCTAGTAACACAACCAGAAAACAAAACAAAACTGATGTCTATTTACATTGGTATATGTATGTATTCTTGTATATCAAATACATGCTGCCTTATGTCTTAAAATGCAAGCTAGGGAAAGAGTGTCATTAATGCCTGGAGCATTACTAGCATCCAATCTTATCTGCCATAAGCATTCCCTTACCTCCAAAATAGTTTTATAATCTCTCCCAAACTCTTTTGTGTAAAGCCTATCTATTACAAAAAATATAAACGTTTTGAAATTTGGACAGTTATTAGTATAGTTGTGTAGTGAATTATTGTTTTTTTTTTTATATATCTCTGTAATGTTCTAAAATTCTTTGTCTTAGCTTTCTATTGGTCATACCCGTATAGAATGCTGGACAGGATAAACAGGTAGCAACATAAATAACCATATTTGTGTTGCAATTACAGTGGCCTGGACTCCTCAATGTTCTCTTAAAATTGCCTACACATACATAGGGATCATCATTGATAAATTTACACACTTTGCAGTTGCCACATTTAGCCATTTTGGCAGGTCTTTGTCCAAAGGTCCTAGGTGTCCTTTCTAACAGTTCCTTGATATTCAAACCACTACTATTTATGAAGGTAGGCATTCTACCTAATATATCATATAAATCTGTAGGGATGATGTTTTCCCAGGCCCTATGGATAACACTTTTAACTTCAAAAGCTACAAAGTTGTGCTGTAATGCCATTCCTGTTGACACATTTTTTCTTTCTAGTTTACTATTATGTTTGATAACTTTGTCACACGTCCTTTGTGTGTCATGCAGGATGGGAATGAAATCAATAAACCTTCTTCTAGATATTTCATTTTAAAGCATAGTGAGCATGCCCAACAGAGGTGACAACATATTGGACCTGGTCATCACCAACATGGGCGACCGGTGCTTCACACCGGAGGTGAACCCCTCACTGGTTAGATCTGACCATAAACAAATCACTTTGGATATCCACATTCCGCCCCCATCCCCAGACAAGGAAACCACTGTGAAAAACTTTTCAAAAGCAAACTTCACGTTACTTAAGACAAAGGTAGAAAGTTTCAAAGCCCCCATGCTAAAGGATAACATTGTCCAAGCTGCAAAATCCTTTGCTAATGCATTCTATGGGAACCTACAAGAATGCATGGATCGTACTATCCCAAGCAAAACCAAGACTCACTCCTCCAAGAAAAGGAAACCAGTATGGTGGATCCTGCCATAAACAAGCTATACAATAGAGGGGAGGAAACTAGTACAGAAAAGAGTAGAATCCCAAGAAGGGAAGACATCCCTGATCAGTATCAGCAAGAAACTATGATCCCTCATAAAATCATCCAAGGTGAGTTTCGAAAGAAAAATTGCCAAGGACTCCAAAGATAATCACAAGGCATTCTTTAGCTATGTCGAGAATCTAAGTGGCAATGCTCAGATCAGCTCCGAGTTAGTGCAGAATGGTACAAAATACACTAAACCGACCAATATTGCCAACATCCTGGCAGACAGGTTCAGTGCAAACTTCACACTCCTCTCACCCCCAAAAGGGCCCATATCCATACCAGAAGAATGTAGAAGTCCTGAAATCACAGACACTCAGGATAAAACAGCCATCTCCAAATCCAAAAACACAGCATCAATGGGACTGGACGGAAACCTGGTCTGCGTCCTACATGAGCTCAAAGACAAACTAACCCCTCACCTAAACACACTGTTCAAACTCAGCCTCTCCACAGGTTACGTACCCATAGAGTAGTGCATAGCAACATTTATTCCGCTCCACAAATTTGGAGCCACAACAGACCCCGGGAACTATCACCCTATAAGCCTGACTAGCTTGGTCTGCAAGGCTATGGAGCACATCATCATGGAACTAATTAACAGAGACATTGGGAACCTCCAAACACTGGACCCTACCCAGTTCTGCATTGTTAAGGGCAGATCATGCTTCCTAATCCTGGTGGACTTCTTTGAGACAGTTACCAAGGTTATAGATGAGGGAAAGGTGGTACACACAGCCTACCTAGGTCTCACAAAGGCCTTTGACACCATTCCCCATTCTGGTATTATAGACAAGCTCACCAGCCTGAACATAAACCCCTACATCACTAGATGGGTTGCCAACTGGCTCACAGACAGAACCCACATGGTAAGAGTTGCAGGAGCTAGGTCTGACTCTAAACCAGTTACAAGTGGCATTCCCCAGGGCGCAGTCCTAGGACCTCTCCTGTTCAGCATATACTTCTCAGAGGTACAGGCAAGCACAGGAGGACTATGGCTGACCAAGTTTGAAGATGACAGCAAACTCGGGGCTATAATTGACTCACCAGCTGACACAAACATCCTCCAAAAGGGTCTCACTGAGACTGACACCTGGTGTCAAAATCATGGCCTCAAGCTAAATGCCAAAAGGTGCATAGTCATCCTGTTTGGAAAAAACAAAGTACCCACAAATTACCACATAGGTGGCAGTCCCCTAAATATAGAAGACATAATAAGGGATCTGGGGACCCAAGTAGACAGTAAACTCTCCTTTGATAATGACATTGCCAAAGTGGTTAAAAAATCCTTCTACATGGCACACCTTATCACAAAAGTGTTTGCATCCAGATCAAAATAGGTTATTGTGCACCTCTACTTATCACTCATCAGACCTATCATAGAGTACAATGCCCCATTTGAGATGTATCTTACAAGACACCTGCAACAGCTGGAAAGACCACAGAAATACCTCACCAAGAGGATCACTGGCCTCATACAGATGCCCTATGCAGCTCGACTGAAGAAACTCCAGCTGTACTCGGTTGCATACCACCTACTCAGTGGTGATCTCTGCCTGACATACAAGGCCATGTCCAACCCAGAACTGATCAACATGCTCCACCTAAAGAAAAGCTTATCCCCTCGAGCCACATGCTTTAGTGATTTAAACTTCACCACAACAATAAATAGGACATGCTGGAGGGATAGATTCCTGTCACAGAGACTTCCCATGCTTTGGAACAAGATTCCAATCTACACTAGGCAGAGCTCCTCGCTAACACTCTTCAAGAGAAACCTTGACGAGTGGCTGGGAAACAGAAAGTTTACCCCAGGGATCACTTCAGTGGCCCTACTGGACAGAGGCACAGGGAACTAATCTAATGGGATGGTGAAAACCAACACATTCTGGCTAGGCTTATAAATGCCTTCGGGCAGATAGCCTAGTACCTACCTATGAACCTATGAACCTATAATACTTCTACTTTCTTTTTCATCTCCAAATGATTTTGATTTTTTTCAGCTTTTACTGACAAAAGTTTGGATTGTAGATCTAATAATTCAGAATCCCATTCTCTGATTTTTTTTTTATACCAAGTTAGGGTTTTACCATATATGTAAGCTTTTAATGAGTCCCATATCATTATTTTATTTATCTCTGTGGTGTAATTAATATGTAAGAAGAACTGTAATTCAGATAATAACCAGGGTTCGAACTCTTTAATTTTAGTTATATATGCTGGAATTCTCACGTTAAAGATTAATGGTTTGTACCCATTTTGAAGTTTAAGTATCAATTAATTGTGGTCTGAAAAGGTGCAGGGAGCGATTGAAAAATTAATGATTTTAGAGTATAAGTCATGGGCAGCAAATATTTTTTTCAATTCTAGTTTGGGTACCAAATCTGTGATCTTGATGGGAAAACAACAAAGATTTATCTTCTTTAAATTTAAGGGTATCTACAAGATGAAATTATTCCACCCACTTGTTTAAAGCTTTTGATACAGCAGACATATGCAGCAGTCTTTTATTTGTAGTTTCAGAAATACCAAATATACAGTTAAAATCTCCTCCTAATATTAAGTTGCCTTTATAATTATTGGAAATTAAATCCAAGTGTTTTTTAACAGTTCCTGTTCCAATGCCTGGGAACCAGTATAGACTGGCTAGGGTTCATATTCTGTTGTTATATTTAACTATTACTAATGCCATAAGGCCTTCTTTATCTTTATATTTATAAATGGCTTCTGGTTTAATCACATTTGTTTTCTATAAAATTGTTACCCCTTTTGTCTTTGTCTTATAAGTGGATTGCGCAAATATCACATATTCCGTAGGATTCAATTTGTGATTGTTATTTGTTTTGAAATGAGTTTCTTGAAGGAAGACAATTGTACTTTGTTCAGTTTTAAATATTTCAGTAGATTTTAACTCTTGCTAGGATTGTTTAATCCATTGATATTTAAAAATAATAATGTTCAATCCATCATAGGTTATATAGACTATGTATTTTTGTTTTATTGTAACTAATAAACATTTTCCTTTGATAACTATAAAGTATATGTTTGAGCTTTTAAAGGAAATTACAAGTTTTATAGTTTGAGTGTGTACCAATAAAGTAATGTTTTGGTCAGGCATACTAAAATGTTTTTGTGAAATAACAAATTTAAATTAATAAGTGTTAACAAAACTAAGATCTGCACTAGTCATGGAATGAAAATCATTCCTAATCTGATGGATAAACCTAAGTCCATCAGATTTTCACTCATACCTTGACATTCCAGAACATCTGAGCTCCATAAATTGAATTATCATATGGAGAATATTTGTAATAGAAATAAGCAATATTTATATTATTTTGAACAGATACAGTACTATTGTAGATTAGACAGAATTCTAATATAATATCAATGTCTACTTATTGTATAAGCAATTAATATTTACATGAGAGATAGATGACAAGCAATTCAATCATAGTAAAGTAGGGTGTATTATATATAAAACCTCAGTAAAATATTATAGTACACAGTTATTTAACATATTCACCCTTATTGGTAAAGTCGTTCAAAATGTATTGCTTAATATAAATAGATGATAATAATATGTATACCTAATGTTTATAATACAATGTATTTTACTGGATATATCAGAAGTTATATTTTATTGTTTGCCAGCATTTAAGTAATCACTTTGTTTGTTGCTAACTTACTTAAACCATCAAGTTTGTTTTATGTGAACATGAAAGCTAGTGCATTTTAATTATCAGTGCATCCCTCTTCCCCCCATTTCCAACACATAAGCATTTTTACATCTGTCATTTCTTATTATAAAGTTAGTGAAATTATAGGTTAAAACAAGAAATTCACTTATTGTGATGAATGATTACAAATTCCTTTTCTGTATTTATAAATTGCCATTTTATGGCACATACTGAAAGTTTTTAGATTTAAATGGCAACATTCTATTTTATATAATCAGCAAAGGTTAAACTAAGTGATTATTATAGCAATAACACATGCCTGGGTGTGGGTAATGCAGGATTTACCCATGGTTGGCGTGGTTTGGTCCTGAGGGCGAAGGCAGAGGACCAAACAAAGACAACCGTGGGTAAATCCCGCATTACCCGTACCCAGAAGTGGGTTATTGCTATTATACTATGACATTATTCAAGAAAATAAATAATTACTTGTTACAAAAATATGTATTTAAATATATGTAAAATGCTAGTTTAAAAGCAAAGTAGTTAATAATGCGTTTTATTCTATTAATCATATAACAAAAGGGATAGAATTCATGTGTAAATGCAAGCAACTTCTAAAACTGCAGCGTGCTTTGACCCCTGACCCTGGCAGCTGTTAGCTCAAAAAGCTCAATGTAATGTTTTTCATAAAAAATTATCTGCTGGGTCAGAAGATTAAACATATAAATCTTCCGTTCCCTTCCCAAGTCCTTGTATAATAAAATCTTTTCCTTCCTGTAGTTTCAAAATTCAGCCTTGTAAAATTAAAACCCAGCTCTGTAAAAAAATAAATTAAAAACTAAATCTGCTATTGTATTGTACTTATAACTGACCAAATAAATAGCAAGGCCGTATTGTAGTTAAAAAAAAAATTTTAAATGCATTACATCAGCATTATTAAATAAATAAAATACTGTTAGTAAAAGTGATGTAAATGCCTTGTGACTAACCACATCAGTAAGGTGGGAATAACTTAAAAGTAAACTGTATAAAACATTCTATACTTGTATTGTATGGTCTTTTGCCTCCTAGTGTACACTAGTAAACTTTTACATCTAAACCTCCTGTGTTGTTAACTGTCATTTTAAAAAGCCTAATAATTTTACAGTCTGATTTTTAATAATTTATTTGACATTACTTTTCTTAAATAATGGCATTGTATAATGCCTCTTTGCTGCCCTTCCGCAACTGTCTGGTATCCGCGGCAGTTCTGATGTACTGCGCATGCCTACGCAGTACATCAGAGCTGTGGCCAAAAGCAACGGAGAAAGCAAGATCTCCGTTGCTTTTTTACTGTTTCGCTATGTTAAATGGGTTTAACATAGCGAGACAGCTTTAAAATAAGCAACTGAGATCTCTGTTGCTTATTTTATAGCTGTCTCGCTATGTTAAACCCATTTAACATAGCGAGACAGGTTTAAAAAAAAAAAAAAGCAATGGAGAAAACAAGATCTCCGTTGCTTTTTACACTAATGTCGCTATGTTAAAGGAGTTTAACATAGTGAGACAGCTTTAAAAAAGCAATGGAGATCTCCGTTGCTTTTTAAACCAGTGCCGCTATGTTAAACTCTTTTAACATAGTGAGCCAGTGTTTTAAAAGGGACTTAAACTAATGGGAAAAGTCCGGGTGTACGCACCTTTTTCCATTAGTATAAGTCGATTTACAACATGCATGCTGGCCAATCAGCGTGCACGTTTTGGAATATTAATGGGGGGGTCATGGTATAATGTCAATTTAATACTATTTGTTCAGAATGTGATTGTTACATTCTGTGACATTCCTAGTTCAGGCTTCTATTGTTTCCCTTGAACAAGCCTTGTTGGACCAACAGCATGCTTAGATTTGATAGCATGCACCCCAGAAATGTATTTCAACACATAGTCAAGGAACAAGTCTGTAGAATATCCAGACTTTGTACAAATTAAAATTCTTTTATACAGGAATTGGACTCCTTAAAGAATAATTTTCAAGCACAAGGCTATAGCAAAAATGTACTAAAAAGGAAAATGGACAACAGCAGTCCGTATAGAAAACAAAGTGCAAAACAATGGTTACATAGAGGTAAATAATGGTCTAACAAGGTAGATGCACTGTTTCAAAAAGCTAATGAAGGTCTGAAAATAAGTTTAACATACAGTAATGATATAGGTGGTATATATAATATAATTAGAGACATCTGGAAAATTATTTTAACAGATGAGAATATAACTAGAGTTGTAGGGACACAACCTAGGTTTATTTTTAAAAGAAATAAAAATTTTAAAGATATTTTGTGTCAATAACCTATGCATTTTAAAAACCCAAGCATTAAGAAGAAGGGAACTTATCCATGCCTACATTGCAAAGCCTGTAAGCACATTTTAAAAGAAAACTGTTTTATACCCCCCAAGACCAACAATAATTATTTTTTGAATATGTATGCTGACTGCAACATGCAAAATGTAGTCTATATTGTGAACTGTCAACAGTGTTCTGCATATTATGTAGGAAAAACAAATTGCAGACTTAAAGATAGAATTTTTAAGCATTTATCAGATATAATGCTAAGAAAAGAACATAATGCACTGTACAAGCATATAAAATTGCATAGTGATCATGTATTTGCCTTCATGGTTATATGTGTTATAAATAAAAGTCAAAGAATGGGTGACTTGTATAATGAAACTGAATATAAAGAGATGCAATGGATTCTTAGACTGGGAGCTGATAAAGCCCCAGGATTAAATGATGTTGTCCCTTTAAAACCAGCTCTAGCAAAAAGAAGTCAATTATTGGTTTTTATTGTATGTGTTGTACTATATTCGATACTATGTTTTTAGTAGTCTTTTATCATCTGATGAAGGGATTTACCCGAAAGCGCTTATGATAATGCTTTTATTGTTTTAATAAAGTGAGGTTGCTTCATACACAGTGTGGTAATACTTGCCTTACTTTTGGATTTACAACAAGAGATAACACATTCTTCCATCCTTCCCACTTCTCACTCAGCAGATGTATAAACAAACTATTCTCTTCCAAAATATCCCAAATCACAGTATTATCCACCCCTTCCCCAGGATCCAGGCTAAAACACCAAATGTCTCTTCCTAATACGCAAGCATCAGTAAACCTCGATCATAAGCTGCAACCCACAGCTTTCCGGAGAAGAAAACGGCAGCATACAACAGCTGCCAGACACAGCTGCATCCACACACACCATGTCAGGCTTAATCAAACAGCACTCAAAGCTATGATACCTGCCATAACTGATATTAACTATATTTAGACGGAATAATAATGACATTTGTACTAGCTGCCAGACACACCTGCATCCATGCACACCATATCACAATTGACCAAACAGCACTCGTAGCTGTGATGCCTGCCATAATTGATATTAACTATCTTTAGATAGAATAATGATGACATTTGTACTAAGAGTTTGCTACTATTATTTAACCAGGATCTACATGACATTTCTAAATCATACTTTAACTGAAGAAGGCATTAGTCTCCATGACAGCATTTTTTTTCAAAACACTCTATTAACTGCTGTTATATATGATGTTAATTTGTTACATTTGAGTCTGAACTCTGATAAATGGTACCTCATTGAATTAGTTAATTAATTACTTAAATTATTATAAACAAAATCAATGAAAAATGAACTAGATAAGTATTCACTGAGTTCAAATAGGGGAATAGAAACTTCGATGCTTGTATTATATGTTGCTTTTTTTTGGCTTATATATAATGTAAATAGTAACTCATCTTGACCTACCTTTGTTTGTGAAGAACTATTGGACTCTTTGAACATTCTGAATAAATCATTACTGTTTCTCAGTTGTTTAAGAAACCTCCTTTTTTAAATAAATACAGATGACAAGTGATATTCCATATCAGTTAATAGTTTGAGAGATGCAGTTTTAAGAGTTATTTTTTCGGACAACTATCTTGGAATCTGCTTTTTTATTTTTGTTTCTTCTTTCTAGCATCAGTCCAAGGATTTGTTTATTTTATTCTTTTAAGAGTAGGGGCCATCCATCCCATTTCTTCTGGGGTAGGCACTATGTTGTTTTTGATGAATTTAGTAGCTTCTTCTAAGTCATTAAAGGCTCTCATCTCATTGGCAAAAAGTATTTTTATCTTGGCTGGAAAGGCCAGCTGTGCTTTAATGTTATTTTGTTTCAACAGTTTATTATTGGCCAGACTTTTTCCCTTTGTTCTAGTATTCTGGAAGAATAATCATTGTCAAACCTTATCAGGTTTTGATTGTATTTTAAGTGTGATTTTGTACAAGCAGATTTTAATATTAGTTCCTTGTCCAGAAATGAAAGAAATTTTATAACTATAGATCTAGGTGGAGTATTTGTTGAGCTAGAAGCAGGTTTTCTCAGTGCTCTATGCGCCCTGTCGATTCCAAATGAAAGTCCCTCTTTCAAGTCTAATAATTCAATAATCCAGGTTATTAAGAATGAAATAATGTCTTCACCTTCAGTGTTTTCAGGCAGACCAAAGATCCTTATATTGTTTCTCCTTTCCCTGTTTTCTAAGTCATCTATTTTAAACTCAAGGCAAACAAATTCGAACAAACTTCAAAAAGTAAAGCCAAAAGACTGATGCACCGAGAATACAAACTGGTGAATAAATCCAAACTTGTTTAAAATGCTGACAACACTTTATTTCGTTTACAGGAGATATAGCTTTTCATCGGCGACTCCTCGCCAACTTCATCAGAAATTTAAAATACATCACCACTGACATGGCTTATTTAAAAACTACATTCTGACCACATGATGTCAACACCGTCTCCTTCAATTAAAGTGTACATTTCACATTCATTTTTTAAATTTAGATCATATAAAATATAAAAAATAACAATTAAAAAACCTCAAACCTAATTTCAAACGCTCAGACACAAAAAAATAGTGCTAATTATACAAAAAGCTTCGCATCATATAGCGTTAAAATCTGTCAACTTAAAAGACTTAAATGCATGCATACATCTTAATTTCCTACGGGGTGAACTACTTATATATTTACAAGGCATACTGAACTAATAATAATCTATATTACATCAAATAAAAAATAAAAAATGCACTATATATATAAACAGCATGATTATATAAACAACACTCATTGCATAAAATTCTACCTACCCAACTATGTTAACAGCATCACTAACAAACTGAAAAATCATAAATCATTTACCTAACCATACTTCTCAATTTCAGAATGCTGGTAATGGATAACATACTAGTCAAGCCTGGATAATGGTAGGCTTCCAATTTTAACTGCCACAACAATTCCTTAAATTCCAAAGTTAATGATTCAAGACCCCCCCCTATTATTTGATACAACCCGATCTATCACTGTAAAACTAAATTCATGGTCTGGCCACTCCTTGATGTGCTTGGCTAGTGCATTTTCCATTTTCTCCTTCTTAATGGCATAAATGTGTTCATATAGGCGCTCATAAAATCTCCGATCAGTTTTGCCTATATAAAACACAGGACATGAGGAACACTGTGCCAAATAAACCACGTGTGTGCTAGCACAATTGAATCTCCCCTTAATGATAAATTTTGTATTTCTAATCGTGAAATGGGTGCCTGCTTTGACAAACCTGCAATATTTACACATACTGCATTTAAACATGCCTAATCTACCATGACCAGGCCTGGGTTTCATTTCTAAAATATTCTTTAAACTAAGCCCCCTCCTAAAGGTTACTTTCGGTGTAGGTCCGAACTGGATGGGGGCTTGGTTATCTAACATTAGAAAACCCCAGTTCTTCTTGATGATGGATACTATGTCACCTGCGTCCATGTTATACGTGGTGATAAAACTATAAGAGAAGATAGTACTAGCATAACTACTATCTGCTAATGGATGTGGTTCCGCAAGGGGGTCACCCAAAATAGGTAAATAAAAAATGCTTTCCCTCTTAGAACATACCTTCTTGCACAACTCTGAAATCAAATTGCTGGGATAACCCCTATTCAAAAAAAGCTCTCGAATAAAGGCACATTCCTCCAAAAAATCACTAAGTCTTGACACCATTCTAGCCACTCTGAGCAACTGACCCTTCACTATCGATCTCTTCTGGTGAAGGGGGTGGTTACTGTCAAAATGCAAATAAGTATTGGAGAAAGTGGTTTATCGATGGATTTTAGCTACAAAGCAACCCTGGGAAATATCCTTATATAAGTCCACATCCAAATATGCAATTCTCTCCTTAGAAAAACATCAAGAAAATTTGAGGAAATCTGTGGAACCATTTATATTTTCTAAGAGGGAATCTGTCACTTCCTTCTCACCCATAAGGATGATAAAAATATCGTCCAAGAATCTGGTGTACAATTGGACTTTTTCTTTTATTATAGGGTTACAAAAAACAAATTCTCTTGCCCAAAAGGCCATCACTAAATTTGCCACACTAGCCCCGCATGGGGATCCCATGGGCACTCCTATCAATTGGTAAAACCATCGATTATTAAAGGAGAAGAAGTTACATGTTAAGACAATATCTAATAGTTCTCTAACCATTAGGATTTCATCAGCTGGTGCCTGTGTAATAGACATGATCATTTGAATCCATTCCAACGCCACACTGTGGGGGATAGAAGAGTACAAATCAATCACGTCAATAGTTAAGAAGTGACTTTCAGTATTAAATGGAACTTGACTAACTAATGACGATGAATCTTTGGAAATATGCACCTCACTGGATACATACTTTTTCAAAATTGTATCCACCACCTTTGCCACTGCATAAGTCATGCTACCCTTTGCACTGACCAATAGGCACATAGGGGGGTCCATAATGTTCTTATGGATCTTTGGGTTTCCAAAAAGAACTGGTATCTTTGGGTTAGATGCAGAAATATAATTAAAGACATCCAAGTCTATAACCCCACTAATAAACATATTTTCATAATATGAGTGTACTCGGGGTATACTGATGTTCAGTTTGTTTCTTGATACCTCGCTGTAAGTCTCAGATGCTAAAATAGATTCCATTCTATTAACATAATCATCCATCTCCATCACCACTAGCCCTCCCCCTTTATCTGGCTGCATCACTCTAACTGCAGAATTGCATAACAATTCTAACAATGATTTCTCTTTTTTAGTGATGTTGTAATTTACAACCCATTTGGACTCAAGTAAAAAATGAATATCCAAATCACATAACTGTTCAAAGAGATTTAGTGATGGATGCAAAGGGGAGTTATATGTATTAGGTATATGGAAAGTCTTCTTTGAAGTCAGCTGGTCTCCTAATAAAAGCTGCAAATTTAACTTTCTCACAAAAAGCTTTAAATCAATTAAAGTATTGGCCAAGTGTGCTCGCCTGGATGGTACAAAGGTTAAACCCTTGGCCGAAAAGTCAACCAAAGATTGTGAGAAAACAAATCCAGAATAATTATAAATCTTAAAGTCCCTACCAGTATTTGTCTCTATCTTGAAAGGAATTTCGCCCGAAGTTGTTACTTTAGACATAGTCCTGGCTAATTCCACCTGGTCTTGGGTTTGTTCCTCTGCTTCCCAACCGGGGAAGGTTGGGATGGTGAGGCTGGGTTGCAAAAATTTGACCCCTCAGGTGTATGCGAAGGATTAGACGGTTTAGTATGTGAAGCTAAATGGTCGCTCCTTTGAAGCTGGTTCTGTTGGTCACAGGCTTCATGTGATGTACCCTCCTGGTTATGGTTAGACCGATGAGATCTAGCATCTTCTGTCACACTCGATTCTTCAGAAAAATGGATCGATGTCCCCAAATAGTTACTTTAAGATTTGGGGGGCTTGGGATAAGCCAAGCCTTCTTTATAAGCTTTTATGTCTCTTTGGAGTATTTTAATTTTGTTGGCAGTAATTTTGCATATATGTTGATCAATATTTGTATAGATCTGATCATAGTCGTATCTATACCTCAAGAAATTGGTGTCCTTCCTAATTACTTCCTCTAGCATCAATATCTCATCAGACAAGCCATTCGCTGCCTCTTGATAGTGCTTGCAAATTAAATTAAGTAGCTCAAATCCGTGTCTATCAAAAAGTGAGAGCAAATCTTTGTGGAAAGCAGAACCCTCCTCCAATCCTGTCAGGTACTGCCAAGAATGAAGACCCTTCGGTACTATTGACATTCTCCAAAATAGACAACCTCCAGTTGCACTTTTCTAAGCTTAATCAATTTTTGGTCAAAAATGTTTAATTTCTCGGGGAAATTCACATCCCCTGATGAACCTTGATTAGGGACAGACCCTCCCATACAATTATGGAAGGAGAAAGGTCGCTTCAACCACTGGTTTAAATTGGATTGTGGTTGCCCTTGGTCCATCTCCCTTAAACTGTGTCCGGTACATGGAAAAAATTCTCCCTGGTTGTTTTGGTCACTTTGGAGCATGTTAGCCATCACACCAGTACCTACCCCCATTGGGTTCAACTGCTGCAACACAATGTTAGCTCTGTCACCAGACCTTTTGCTCCCTGATGCTGTAGACCTCTGCTGTTGCATTCCAATCGCTTTCGAATCAGGAGACTGTGTGGCATTCAAAAAAGGGCCATCAGCCGGCTGAGATGATCCCATCATATCATCCATTCATTGAGAAAGAACATCCACTTTTTGAGTTAGAATGGTAATTAATAAAGTCAAATCTCCCGCTTCTGTGGTTTGCAGTGATTCCTGTATAATGGTCGACATGGCTTATAATGTAAAACCAACTCAAACTCAAGGCAAACAAACTCGAACAAACTTCAAAAAGTAAAGCTAAAAGGCCGATGCACCCAGAATACAAACTGGTGAATAAATCCAAACTTGTTTAAAACACTGACAACAATTTATTTCGTTTAAGCCACAAGAGATACAGCTTTTCGTCGGCGACTCCTCACCAACTTCATCAGAAATTTAAAATACATCACCACTGACATGGCTTATTTAAAAACTACATTCTGACCACATGATGTCAACACCGTCTCCTTCAATTAAATTGTACATTTCACATTAAATTTTTTAATTTATATCATATAAAATATAAAATATAAAAAATAACAATTAAAAAACCTCAAACCTAATTTCAAACGCTCAGACACAAAAATAATAATTAGCATTAAGGGGAGATTCAATTGTGCTAGCACACAAGTGGTTTATTTGGCACAGTGTTCCTCATGTCCCGTGTTTTATATAGGCAAAACTGATCGGAGATTTTACGAGCGCCTATATGAACACATTTATGCCATTAAGAAGGAGAAAATGGAAAATGCACTAACCAAGCACATTAAGGAGTGGCCAGACCATGAATTTAGTTTTACAGTGATAGATCAGGTTGTATCAAATAATAGGGGGGGGGTCCTGAATCATTAACTTTGGAATTTAAGGAATTGTTGTGGCAGTTAAAATTGGAAGCCTACCATTATCCAGGCTTGAATAGTATGTTATCCATTACCAGCATTCTGAAATTGAGAAGTATGGTTAGGTAAATGATTTATGATTTTTCAGTTTGTTAGTGATGCTTTTAACATAGTTGGGTAGGTAGAATTTTATGTGATGAGCATTGTTTATATAATCATGCTGTTAATATATATATTGCATTTTTTATTTTTTATTTGATGTAATATAGATTATTATTAGTTCAGTATGCCTTGTAAATATATAAGTAGTTCAGCCCGTAGGAAATTAAGATGTATGCATGCATTTAAGTCTTTTAAGTTGACAGATTTTAACGCTATATGATGCAAAGCTTTTTGTATAATTAGCATTATTTTTTGTGTCTGAGCGTTTGAAATTAGGTTTGAGGTTTTTAATTATTTTTTATATTTTATATGATATAAATTAAAAAATTTAATGTGAAATGTACACTTTAATTGAAGGAGATGGTGTTGACATCATGTGGTCAGAATGTAGTTTTTAAATAAGCCACGTCAGTGGTAATGTATTTTAAATTTCTGATGAAGTTGGCAAGGAGTCGCCGACGAAAAGCTGTATCTCCTGTGGCTTAAACAAAAATAAAGTGTTGTCAGCGTTTTAAACAAGTTTGGATTTATTCATCATTTTGTATTGTGGGTGCGTCGGTCTTCTGGTTTTACTTTTTGAAGTTATGTCATCTATTTTGTTAAGCAGCCATGTATTCTGTTTAAGCAGAAATTCTTTTTGGAATTCTTCCTCTTTGAGTCTTCCTTCAATGTCATTTAGAGAAGTCTCTATATTTGCTATTTTTGTAAGTTGCTGTAATAGTTCCTAAAGAGCATAAGTCTGGTTTTGAGAATTTAATTTGAGGTTTTCTAAGTAATTTTTAAAGCCATCCATCTTCAACGATAGTTCCTGTAAGGTAGATGTCATCAACTGCAGTTCTTTTTTCAAAGCAGCATCTGGTTGAGAATTCCTTGAGTTGTTCGTATTCAGTGACTCAATATATCTCCAAGTTACTTGACAGAAAAATGTTTGTATATCTCCACCAAAATTGATATTTATGTAGATTAGGAGTTTATCTATAAATTGCTGATGTTTTAAACTTGAAAATAATACAATTTTCCTACATTATTATTCTAGTTTATGAGCTCTCAAAATTCACTGCTCTCAGTTGGCCATCTAGGCTCCCCCCTTGTTTCAGTCTTTGATGTCAGCCAAAAGTGCTCTTTGCAGCACCTGCAAGTGCCAATAATGACTCCTTCTGTAGTTCGTATGGGGCTACATGTATTGGTAATATATCTAAATATGATTGTAGATTCCTTTTTATAAGACCCATTGCTCCTACTACTATTGGAACTGTTTGGATATCTTTCTTCCACATTGCTCTCATTTCTGCCTACAGATCCTGATATTTTATTACTTTGTGTCTCTCTGTATGCAAGACACTGTAGTCACTTGGTGTGGTTATTTCAATGATCAGTGCTACTTTTGTCTTCTTTTCATGGACCACTATATCCAGTTTTCTAGCATCTATCTTTTGAACTGTTGTTAATGGGTGATCTCATGGGATGTACACTTCATTTTCTATGATGCTTTGTGGCTCATGTTTCCAGTGTTTTTCAGCCACTTCAATGCCATAATGTATGCACAATCCCCAGTGCAACAGTCTTGCCACATTATTATGCCTTTCAGTACACAGTCCTACTGTCTTTAGTATGTCACAACCAGCAATGAGGTGTGCGACTGTTTCCAATTCAGTTTTACAAAACCTACATTTGTCTGTTTCTCCCACATGTTCATTGGACTTTGTAAACCAGCATGTATGTAGCCCACTATCTTGTGCCACCAATATTAACCTTTCATCTCTTGGTTTAAATTCACCTCTCCTTAACCATTCCTGCGTTTCTTCCTGATCAACATAAGGTTCTTCCAGACGTTTTCTATGCTATATTTTTATTTATTAATTTTCCACATTTCTTGCCTTCTCATCTGGTCCCTCACCTTATATTCTTTCTTTTTTTTTTGCTACATTCAGTTGCTGCCTGATTTTTATCTATTTCTGGTTTGATTTCCATTCCTGCTTGGTGTCAATATGCTTCTGCTAGATTAAGCAGAGAAGTCATCATAGATTTATTCTCCTGATGTTTCAAAACTTTCGCTACATTTGGGTCTTGTGAAGTCAGCAGATATGTGAGGAATCCCACGATTGCAGATCTATACATGTAATAAATTTCAAGGATGGCCATCCTTCCTTCAGAATGGGAATACATAATCTTGGTATGCATTGATTTTTATATATCATTTGGTGAGCATGAAGCATCCTTCTTGTTTTCTGTCTAATCTATCCAACACATTTTAGGGACATCATCTGTAAAAGCTAAATCACTAGACCAAGAACTACTGAAGCAAAGCAACAAACCAGTGAACCACCAAACACAAGGAAAAACAATGTATTGGTTGAGTGTTTTTGTTCACTCAGAACTTCATCAGAACAATAAAATCTTAACAACCAATCATAAATATATATATATATATATATATATATATATATATATATATATATATATATATATATATATATATATACACATACATAAATATAAAAACTTTTTATAAAAATAATACAAAGTCATTCCTAACTAGCACCATAAAACTTCAATTTTAATTAAGAACTAAGAGAGCAAGAATTGTTGAGCCTTGGATAATTAGTGGGATCCAATATTAACTGCCATCTAAGATCATTCTTTTCATTTTAAGGTCAGTCAATCACTCCAAAACTGTAAGTTAGGACAGGAAGAGCAAATTTGTTTATAGCTTGGATTTTGTTCCTAGATGTCAACACTGTTTTCAGGATCAATTTAAGTCTTCTAAAGTATTATCCATAATAAAAAGACAAATGTGTAGGTAGGCAAACCTCTGTGTTGTATTGTTGAACTCAGTTACAGATTCATTTTGAATATTAAATCTCTAAAGAGGAGTATTATACTCCAACAGGTATGTATCCAGGTTAACTACATAATGCATATGCTGGAGTGTAGGATAATGTGCCGTAATCATGGCATGACCTTGTTTTTCAAGCCATATCACAGGTATGGAGGATATAGAGTAGGCTGAAAATGTAATGCTGTGTGATAACAATGTACACATGTTTCAGTGAAAGTACCTTTGATAGCACTTTTAGCATGTCACAGTTGTTTGGTTGCCAAAATTGTTTCTAAGCCTGTTTTGCTTTTTTTTTTTTGTTTATTTTTTGTTTTGTTTTTGGGGGGACACTGATGAGTTCCTGCTATGGCACAAACTACAATGGAATGTTACTTTGGGTGGATGAGCATAGCTACAGTAACTATCTATTATGGCACAAACAAGGATATGTGCCACTTGTTACTCTCCTTGTTTTCTACCTTCCATCATTATTTTTTGACCCTTTTGAATATTTATAATTTATCAAGTAGGGAATACCGGTAGTTTTCCTTTACTGTTGTATCTGTAAACAGTTTAGTTTTAGTTATGTGATCCTTATATATGTAATTATTTTAATGTTTTTCAGGACACAGAATGCCTGTTAGACATAGGCCCCCTATTTATTTAGGGTGAAAATGACCTCATCATTGAGGGACTATGGAAACATCATACAGTACTGCTGTCCAGAGGGTGGCCAATATAGCTCAGCGGACAGCCCTGTGGGAAAAATTGGTATGCAATATTAATGATATTGGGTGATGTAGTCGCACGTATAAGGAGGTGCATCACAGAGCAACAGACATGATGACAGCTGCAAGGAGGCATGCAGCTGCATTGTCACATTATCACCAGATAACCCATGGTGGGCTTGCTGCAGAACCCCCACTCACTGTCACAGAGGAATTCCTAGCAAAACTTTGTCACACAGGACACCTCCCAGCATGTCAAAGTACATTACTGATGTGGATGCCAATTCTGCATCTCAAGAGAAGCTTCCAGATATGCTTTGTTAGATCATCATTAGGATACTGTGGCATTTTAACATTGTGTCAATAGTTTATCTGTGTGTGTAAAGTTTTTTTGGTGGAGTTATTTAAGATAGCTGCAGTTTTATGCTTATTTTGAGGTTATCAGCCACATTTTTGTTAACAGTTGTGCTAGTGCAGATATAGATGAGTAAAGGTATTAACCCCTGTTATACTGTCAAATGCAGTTTTGTTGCAATCGGGTTCTGGCGTGTAGCTCGCAAGACATTTCCCTGCACGCTACATCACCTAAACCAAATGGCTGCAGCAGCACTTTGCCGTAGAGCAATATGGATGAAAAGCATAGCTGCTACAGCTGTAAACTATGAACAGAAATATATTAACTGGTGGTGATCCTTACAGACAGCTGCCCGGCTGTATTCTAGCAGGGACAGCCATACTAGGTGTGTAATACATTCCGTATTCTCATTCAAGGAATGCATTTATTTTATTATTTATTTATTTTATTGTCATAAATAAATAATAAAATAAATGCA
This sequence comes from Protopterus annectens, assembly GCF_019279795.1. Lineage (NCBI taxonomy): Eukaryota > Metazoa > Chordata > Ceratodontiformes > Protopteridae > Protopterus > Protopterus annectens. Next base: position 615,301,393 of record NC_056746.1, on the reverse strand, counting down.
TTCCTTGAATGAGAATACGGAATGTGCTACATATCTAGTATGGCTGCCCCTGCTAGAATACAGCCGGGAAGCTGTCTGTAAGGATCACCACCAGTTAATATATTTCTGTTCATAGTTTACAGCTGCAGCAGCTATGCTTTTCAGCCATATTGCTCTACAGCAAAGTGCTGCTGCAGCCATTTGGTTTCGGCAATTTAGCTTGCAGGAAAATGTCTTGTGAGTTACACGCCGGAACCCGTTGCAATCACCTCTTCCTTTACTTATTTCAGGACCATCAGGGATTCTGAGACATAGGGCTCCTGCTGTTGGTAAGCATAATAAATTTATGTCATTACTATAGATAAATGCCAACATATCTGCTAATGTGTCCTCTCAGGCCTGCTGTATGTATTGTTGTACAGTCTGCATACATAACAACTGTACAGATTTTTGCTGCATGTCCAGAATTTTGAGTCACATTTCTGACCTGTAGTTCATATCATAGTGATCTCCTGCAAAATTATTGACAAGTCATGAAAGATTGCAGACATAAATTATTTATTTGTTTTGACATTTAACAAAGTATGTCCATCTGAGTGAAAACCCATTTTCAGCAGAGTCCTGGGGGAAGGAGCTCCTTACAGAAATTGATTATACTGGTAGGATAGCAGTAATATCATTTTGACTAACTATATGACAACATATATAATATACATAGTACAATATGGTGGTCCACCAGTGGGAGGAGAATAGCGTGCAAGTAGCAATTAATTGGTGGTAAAAAAGAGGAAATATCAGGTATAGATCTGAAGTAGGAGAAGTGCAAGTAGGAGGGAGAAGTTGTAAGACTAATAGTGTAGAGAGGAATAGACAGTGCATGGAAGGATAGAACGAGGGTGAGTGGACGGAGAGGCAGAGTTAGTGTTATTTAGGGTTTTGGCATGTACAGACCCTACTTTTTAGTAGGGTTTTTATTAATGCTATTTTGAAGCTTTGGGTGTGTGGCAGATTTCTAATGTTCATTGGGAGTTTGTTCCAAGCTAGGGCAAATGAGTAGCAATATAAACATTGTCCAATTTTTATTTTTGGCTTATGGATTGCTAAGAGAAACTGGTCAGCACTTTGAAGTGAGCGGGTGGAGGTGTATTGAGATAAAACAGAAGATGTAGATGGGCAGAAGGTAGGATTGTTAAGAAAGGAGTGACTAAAAGACAGTTGGGGGGGTAAGAGTAGATGGGGAAATTCTAGCCAGTGTAGAGTTAGTAGAGAAAGGCAGTGGTGAGAGTTGTAAGGTTGGTTTGCAGTGAACCTGCAACTTTGTTGTAAGTGAGTTCAGGCTTAGCCTTGACAGATAATTGTAGGTTTGGTATGACTGGAAAGGTATACAGAAGGCTAGGTAGAAGATAGGCATAGACTAGAGAAAGTCTAGAGTTCTTTGTGAAGTATTTTTAAATTCTATAAAGTAGTCCTAGTTTTTGGTGTGTCTTCATTATAGAATTTAGCGCATGTAGATCAAATTTATGTTGGTCATCAATGAGTTCACCCAATAATTTAGTCTGTGTGTCAGAGTTTATGACAATGTTGTTGAGTGATGTGATGGTGAATGATGACTTGTGATAAGAAAGGGACTTAGGCAGGAATAGGAGAAGTTTATTTTTTTGGATTGAGTGTAAGTTGATTGTTGGTGAATCAGTTTTCTACTGTGTGAAAGGAGTTTTGGTTAGGGAGGGGAGATCAGAGATGTTGTTTCAGGTGGGTATGATAGTAGAGTCATCAGCATATTGTATGTATGACGAGTGAGAGCAGGATGTCTGAAGAGAGTTAGTGAAAATATTGAATAGTAGGGTTTCATGGATAGATCCTTGTGGTACACCTGTAGTGACTGGGAGAAAGGGAGAGAAGGAAGAGAGCCATGTGACAGATTGTTGCCTGTTGGAGAGGTAGCTAGAATACCATGTCAGGGTAGAGTTAGAGATATTAAGGTTGGACAATTTGATAAGGAGCTTCTGGTGGGAGACAGCGTCAAAGGCTTTGGAGAGGTCTAATAATAGAGTAGGCATGTATTTGTTAATATCTTTGGCTTGTGCAACAGTTTTTGTGAAGGAAATTAGAGTGGTAGTAATGCTATGATAAGGGCAGAAACCATGCTTGGTGGGTGTGACTAGATTCTCCTGTAGGAGGTAGTCAATGAGTTGCTTATGAATACATTTGTCTAGTAACTTAGAGAAGGGGATATAATGGCTATGGGGTGGTAGTTAGGGAGGTCTGTAGACTGACCTGCATTGTGGATAGGAATAGCATAAAATTGTTTCCATATAGAGGGAACAGTGGATTTTTGGATAGATTGGTTAATAAGGATGGAGATGGTGTAGGCTAGAGGGCTAAAGGCCAGCATTAGGAAGTAGGGTGGTAGATTGTCTGCTGAGGGGAATCATGGTTTGAATCTGTTGAGAAGAGATTTTATGTAGGAAGTGGGGATGGGTGTGAGTGAGAAGGTGGCAGTATTGGCAGATGGAGGGGGTTATGGGAGAGGTTAGTGGTGTTACTACTGAGGGAGTCTATGAAATAGGAGTTAAAAATGTTGGCTGTTTCCAGAGGAGAGCTGTTAGGACAAGGGTTACATGAAGTAGGGTCACCTAGATGGAGAATTTTATTAATACTATTCCAAAATATTTTACAGATCCTGTGATGATTAGATTGTGGTTCAAGATAGGAGTTTTTCTTGTCAGTGGTGACCTGCCTTTTAATGAGGTTAGAGATTTTCTTGTATTTTTCAAGGTGGCTCTGGGATTTAGATTTTAACCAGTTTTCCAGGTATTGCCTCTTTCAAGCATTAGGGAGCAGGTGGACTTTGACAGACAATGTGGGGGTGGGATTTTACTCTAATTTTCCTAGGGGGAGCCAGGGACTAGAATATACCAAAGAATATAGTGTTGAATTTCAGTACAGCTTCGTCAAGGGGTAGGTGGATAAAGAAAGAGCAGTTAATGGCAGAAGGGCAATCATTTAATAGCACAGGGTCAACATTGGAAAGGGTATGTTGTTCTATATATGTATGGGTTTTCAGTATTGTAGGGTAAATCTGTGGATGCAGATGGGTAACTTGTCACTTAGAGCATCAGGTAGTGTTTTGGGGTTATGGTATAGTTAGGAATGGAGTCAAGGATCCAGTCCAGGATAGTGCCAGAGTTAGCTGGCTTACTTAAATGGATAGTGGTAGTGATGAGTTGAGTGAAGCCATGAAGGTTTATAGTACAGTTAGGGGATTCAGTGGTGAGGGTTTGCCAGTTGATGTTGACATCACCTAGTATTATAGGTATGGAGTGAGTTAGTCAGGAGAGAATATTTTCAAGTATGCATATTTTATTGCCTGAGAGATTGTAGATCACATCAATGGTAAGTGTTTTGTGACTGTTAAGTTTGCAGTTGACCATTAAGAGTTGTGCTGGTTGAAAGTTATGGAGGGAGAGTTTTACAGGGGATATGTTGAGTTGTTCAGAATAGAGTATAGTTACGCCTCCGCTTGTTTACGGATCCTGTCAAGGTGGAAGATGTATCCAGGTGGAATAATTTCATCATTAGTGTTGTGGGGTTTAAATCATGTTTCCATAAAAGTTACTATATCAGGTGAGTGGCGGGCAGTCCAGGAGTGGAATTCACTGACTTTATTGAGAATAAGAATTTAGAGGGAGAAATGATGGATGGGGGGTGTCATGGGAGGTGCTATTGATGGGGCCAGGGTTTGGGTGGATATCTCCTGATAGATCTTTTAGAGTTTGGAATCAAAGTAAGGAGTTCTGGGCATAATTTATTTATTTATTTATTTATTGATTGATTGATTTACTGATTTATTGATTTATTTCCCTTTTTCAGTGGAGACCTGGGGAAAAAGCTCTATTGTTAGTACAATTTTGTATTACATTGGCAAGAACAAAACAGGAACAAAATGTAAAACAACTAACAAAAACAGCAAACAAGTATAGTTAGTACAGAGAAGAGGCACTGGCCACATTATGTCTAAAGATAGTTCTAGGTATTGTACAAGATAATTACACATTTAGACAATGAATCGAAAACAATGTAAGTACATAAGATAATGATACAGATCTGAGTTTAACACTTCATACTCTGCAGAGATGTCATGCTAAAGCAATGCCTGTTATCAACTTTCAGGGTTTGTAAGAGCAATATTTCTAAATTGTTACTATTCTTGGGCCTTTGATCAACCATTATTCATGGGTTTGTCCAGATGTCTTGCTGTAAGAGGTTGAGAGGTATAACTGACTGTAATGGTGACACCAGTGTAAATTGTTTAACATATATTGCAGCATATTAGTGCAGGTATTAATGTATTCCTATGTTTCTTCCTTTTATCACATGTGATCATGGACATGGTTCTGTGTCGCCTGCACCACTTGATGTCAGTGTCATCCAACTATGATGATGATGGTGGCCAACGTGAGGCACAGCCCAGGGTTGTAGAGGCAGAATCTGACACAGAAGTTGACTACCCTCATTGTCCCCATACACAGTACACCTACACATCCCCAATCCACTGAGACCACAGGTATTGGAAAGGTGAAGGGTGAGAACATTGACCAGGGAAGTGTGGCTACCACTGCTTCAGAGCCTGTAGACTCTGGCCATAGCCAAACTGTTGGTAATGTGCCATGCAGCGGACTCGATAGGGGTGGTCAGAGGAGGCCTGCTGTCCATCCTCCACCTGGTGGAGTTGTCTCTTCATGTGTAATGTACCGTATGTTTAGGGCTGTCATGGAGGCACAGGCACATTCAGAAAAGTGCTCCAGAGAAATGCTCAGAGTCCTAAATGTGGCACAATCTGACATCCATGACTGCCTCCTCAGTGTTGATGATTCCATGCATCAGATGAATAACACATTGGAGTGAGGTGTATCTGTGATGGAGCATGGAGTATCTGTCATGGAACACACATTTTTTGTGATGGGGTATGTGCTGGGAGGGGGACATCGACCTCCTGGGTGTAGGTCAGCAACTACATATGCTGAGAGCTAATGTGGCCATGTCTGATCACCTTGTTAGGGAATAAAATGATAGTTCCTAGGTGTCACTCAACCTCAAACTTGGCTAGCCACAGACACTCAGTTTTGGTCCGGACTTCTGAGATGTACATGAGTGTTGTTTGTCTGTGAATCAGTTTGCAACCCACCAGACAAGACAGCACTTGATATTTACCTGGCTTCACTTGTCACTGACTCACATATGTGGGACTGTGTGGAAGGCCTTGGTTGCCCAATTCAAGACAGACACTATCAATGATGCACACACAGGCTATGTCTTTGGTCACATAACTGAATACCAACAGTTTTAGTATGCACAGCATTTCCTAGGGAAAGCCATGCTGAACAAATGTAGTGTTTGGATGTCAACTGTTGTATCTGACATCCATGAAAATTGATTCCATTGTCTTACAGTTGAGGATTGTAAATCTTAAGGGATTATAAGTACATGTATATATTGCTTATCCACCTTTGTGTAGGGTGAGATAGGTTTCTGATTTTAAATCAGGGTGGATAAATGCAGTACTCAGACTGTGATTGAATAGGTTGCCTAGTGCAGTAGTTCACTGGTTAAGAACATTAAGAATGCATGCCAAAATGCCATTTTTTCACATGGAGACTGTGTTCCTATTCTTGGAGAGAGCAATGCTTACTTGTTCATTGTAGCAGGAGGTTGGAGGTGATGTTGAAGATGTGTTGTGTTAAACTTGTGGGTGTGTGGGGGGATATTTTTTCTCCAAGTATGTATGCTAGCTGGTTTTTAATTTACACAGGTTCAGTGTGTGCAATACCATCCACAATTAATTGAGTACTCATCTGAGTTATACATTTGATGTTGCAGATGCAGCAGAGGAAAGCCTTATTGTTATCCTTGGCTATGGTCTGACAGATTTCCCATAGCTGCTGTGTGAGGATTTTATAAGGTGTCTTATTGTCTTGTTTAGGCTGGAGATGTTAGTCTTCCAGTTTGGGATTTCACTTTTGTATTTGTAGACATCAGCCTTGTTCGCTTACTATATACTCAAGCAATGTCAGTTGTCCATTAGTATGGTTATGATTTTTTTAAGGATCTCTGTTTGATCCTATCAGTTATATTTGTGTCTATACATTTGTGTAGATATTTATACAGGCTATCAGGGTATACTTTACTATAGTAGTCAATGTCATTTGTGGAATGTGGAGTGTGAAAAATGATTATTCCATCCCTTAGTACAGTGAACTTATGTTTGAAAATATATGTTCATTTGACCTATCATTTCCTTAATTCTGTATGTATTACAGATCATCATAAATACTTCATGGTTGGATTGAAATAGTGCAGGCCCTACACATGAGGGGTTGCACTGGTCAATACTATTTGTGAGGACTATATCTAGAATATTACAGACACCTGTGGAGTGCTACAGTCTTAGTTCCATGGTATATGAGTTATCAAGGTCCAGGAATTATTGTGCAACTGAGTATGGCCTCATATAGGTTGCACAATAAATATAGGTACAGTTGTTATCATAGCTGAGTAGGTTGTTTTGTTCAACTTTAATTGTTACAAGTACTTACAACTATGTTGTGCGTCCTTTCTTGCTCATGGAAGTAAACATAACTGTCGATAACATCTGTGATGTCTTAGCCACAGTAAATTGGAGTTACATTAACTTCATAGATCTATGTTGTTTAACCCATATAGAGGATGAATTATCTTCAGTGAGGGGAGATAATCCACCTCCTGCAGTTCCCAGAACTTCAAATTTCAGTCTGACTGTGTGGAAGGCATTGTAGACTTGCAAGGTCTGGTTACTTACTACAGCCTTGAACCAGGTGTCTGTGACTGGGCAGGTATCCACCACTTCCATTGTGACAAATGCTGACAGAGGGTTCAGTTTCTGATGTGAACAACTACAGTTTGGCAGCATAAGCTGTACTTTGTGGTAGTTACATATTTTCACACAGTAACCTCTGTTTTGGTGACATTGCCAAATGAAGGTATTATGGATGAGGCACATGTCTTAGCCAGCAAACAAAAGTCTAGAGGTGCCAGGTGAAGTCCATGTCTTGCAAAGCAGCATGGTCTATCCACAATGCCATCCCATGCTGACAGGAACTGGAGACCATTAGAATGACACCAACACAACCAGTTTCAGATGATTGTTATTTATACTGTGTCATCCTAAGCGAGCTTGTAATGATGTTCACACATAGGGAAATACATGGATTGGACACACATTTTGTGAGCTAAATTATGTCTGTCTCCATATAATCCCTAGAGATACATCTCAAATTGTGCATGCCAACACTAACTATGATGGATTAATAATGAGAATTTTTGTGGAGAAACCTCATTGCATGTGTGATGTGACAATTACTTGTGACACACAGCTGACCCTACATTTCTCCTTGTTTAAGCTGGAGAGTGGGTAGGTGTATGTCTCGCTGTACAAGGACAACCTTTGCAATAGATAACTACTGCCTTAGCCACATCCTTGTTGAGAAACTGGTGTTCTTTTTTATGTGTATTGTGTGCTTTGGGTTTAGTGCTAGGTATATCATGCTTGTGTTTTGGATGTCTCTGCTGCTTCTGTTGGTTGTTGGAGACTACTTCTGCCCATGATGGTACTTCATTAGTGTTGTAGTACAGGCCTGAGTCATTATCTGTCTGAAGTCAATAAAGACATGTCAACTAGGCTATCATATGAAAAAGTGGGATACTGACAGCTCATAATATGAGGTGTGATCCTGGTATCTGTATAGTGAATGAGCAAAGGATTGGTGTACGTGGTATTGTGCTATTTTTTAGGGACTAACATATGTGACATTCAGTAGGAAGGCTATCTAAAGTGTTATGTATACTTCTGTTGTGGAGAGATTAGGTGTGATATTACTGCTTGTTTAACTGACATTTGGCTGGCTATGTTGAGCTGTAAAATACCTGCTGTGCTTGATAGCATCGGCCATTTGTAAGGTAAAATAATTTAATTGTTGCTTCTGCATTTATAACCGCAAGGAGTTAAGCTCTCTGCAAACAAAAAAGCAGAGTAGCTAAGACAATGAAACAGTGTTAAAGCTCAGAAGTATACCAGAAACAGTTACCTTACAATATATAGCCCTACTATAATAAAGACAAACACACTCCAAAGCGGAAACTGGACACTGCAAACTTTTAATTGAGCACTTTCATCTGTATTACACTTGACTTCTTCAGAATAAAAACAATTAACACGTAACTTCCTTTTATACATCCAGGCTGGGTCATGTGACACTCATCAATTTAAAACAAGTATATCTTAGCACTATAAATGCCTTGAACTAAGGACTAAGGATTGTAAGTAATAGCTTGTTAATTTTATTAAAATATACATATTGGGAAGGTAGTGTGTATATATTTTTATACTATCCTACTTAGCTCAGGGTAAGTGAAAGAAAATTCATGGTACAATTGAATAGTGGTTAATGTTGCATTATTATTACTTATTTTTGTAAAAATAATTTATGTGGTGTTTTAAAAACTATTTTAGGATGTTAAGATACACTTTGTTTTTTCACAAATCGTGTGTCATGATGTTTACTTATCCATAGATGAACTGAACTGGATTCATGAAATATGAATCCAATGTATAGTGTGGGCAACACAACTGCAAAAGCATAAAAGCAGTAAATGAATATTTGTTTGCTCATAACATTACATAGTCAACAGAGTCAAAAGCAGCACATTTTTTACAAAGTAATCATAGCAACACAAAGAGCATTAACTAAATGTTTTATTGCATAACTAATAGCAGCAACTGCACATACTGCAGGGCTTTCATGTCATAACAGTGGGTAAATAAAATATCATGATGAATGTGCATGAAACATTGTTCTATAGGCTGCTGTAGGACACTGTGCAATGTCCAGAAGCAGCTCTGACACACAGACCACTCCCTCCCAGTTGAAGGCAGTGAGAATTCAACCCTTACTTATCTACATACAGAGACTACAACACACAATACTGAATGCATGCACCACAGCACAAGTCTGATTTTAACAGGACTGCCAGTGGTCTTATAGTAGATGACATCAGTAGGCCATGAGGGGGACAAGAGATTGGAGGTCTGCTAGAAATGGATGCTTGTGCAAGCACAAAAACACTGCAAAACCATGCCATTGGCAATAACAGTTTGGAGTACACACTTCCACTCTCTTTTATGGACACACACACCCAGTTGACTGCAGTGAGAATAGAACCCCTACCTATCTAAATACAGAGAGACTACAAAACACAGTATTTAATGCACACACCACAGCACAAGTCTGATCCCAATAGGACTGCAGGTGGTCTTACATCAGATGACATCAAGAGGCCATGTGGGGGACAAGATGCTGTAGGCCTGCTAGAAATGGATGTTTGTGCAAGCACAAAAACACTGCAAAACCATGCCATTGGGGATGTTAGTTTGAGACATATAATTCCACTCTATTTTATGGAAAAACACACACCCAGTTGATTGGAGTGAGAATAGAACCCTTACCTATCTAAGTACAGAGACTACAGAATGCAGTATGTAATGCAATCGCCAAAGCACGAGTCTGATCCTAACAGAACTGCAGGTGGTCTTATAGAAAATGACTACAAGAGGGCTTGTGAGGGACAAGAGGTTGTAGGCCTGCTAAAAATGGATGTTTGTGCAAGCACAAAACCATGCCATTGGAGATATCAGTTTGGGATACACACTTCCACTCTTCATTATGGACACACACAGACATTCTCACACACATACAGTCTACTGCAATGAGAACTGAATTCCTACTTATCTAAGGGCACAGACTTCAGAACACAGTATTAAATGCAAGCATCATGGCACAAGGCTGATTTATTTGAGACTGCAGGTGAACTTATAGTAGATGACATCAGCAAGCCATGTGGGAACAACAGCTTGGGAGGCCTGCATATGTACATTGCTCCTTAGTGTCATGTGAGTATAGTACACTCACAGTAGTATACTGTTTAGAAGCCTAGCTGTGTAACAACACAAGTCCCCTTAATGAACATATCTGGCTGTTTGAGTTTGGCAGTGTAAGCCTGTGAGCATCACTAAATGGCCCTGTCCATGAGGGAGCACACAACATTATATATTACACATTTTGTTTTGTATTTGATATATCTTTTGTAAAATTAAGGAGACCCCAGGATTGTACTGATTGTTGGTGTGGTTGGTGGTGGGGAAACAAATAGATGGATATTAAATGTATGTACATATAGTTATATTGTGTCCTCAGTTTGCAATGTTTACACATGTAGTCCTAGGTCAGACAAAGCATCCAGGAAGTATGAAACAATAAAAACACAGATCTATGTATGTAATGTAATAGTTAGCCATAGCAGAAATCCAATGCTTAATTTCCTAAGTGTACACACATGCATTTGCCTCTTTTACTTGTTTGCGTATAGGTAAGTAGTGTGCAAATGCATTGCACATTGCTGATGTCTGAACCTTCCTATTATGTAATATATAGGTTCATAGGTTCATAGGTTCATACTAGGCTATCTGCCCGAGGGCATTTATAAGCGAACTATACCCATTATTTTGCTGGCTCTGATGGATCTAGATTTTTGAGGTGAAGCATATTCATCAAATCTGGGTTTGACATGGCCTTGTATGTTAGGCAAAGGTCACCTCTCTGAGCATAAGTGCGACTGAATAGAGCTGGAGTTCTTTCAGTCACTACTATCAACCTGGGTCCCCAGGTCCCTGATAACTTCTTCTGTGCTCAGTGGATTGCCACCTATTTGGTAGCTACATTTTTGGCATTTAACTTATCCGTTTCTGTGAGACCCTTCTGAAGGATATCTGTGTCAGATGTGCTGTGTTTGCTTGTAAAAGTAGATGGGACACCACTTGTGACAGGCTTTGAGTCTGACATGGCGCCAGCAACTCTGACCCTGTGGGTTCTGTCACTCAGCCAGTTTGCAACCCATCTTGTGATGTATGGGTTAACATTTAAGCTGATGAGTTTTTCAATGGACTGTTTAAAAGTCAACCAAGTTTAAAAGGCATGATCTGAAGTCTGCAAATTCCTATGTCTTTATTTATGAGGTCCATTATGATCCTCTCCATGGCTTTGCAGATGGTCTGTGGAGGCATGTGAAGTGGGACCACAGTTGCAGTGTGCGATCCAGAGGTAAGACTTTGATTAAACAGCTGTCCTAGCTGTGGGTTTAATTCCTCATTGAGTTCATGGAGACACCATCGGGTCCCATGGATGCTGTGTTTTTGCTTGAGAGCAGTTCTCACTTGGGCTGGAGATGTTTGCTGCACTCATTTGGTATAGATATCTCTCCTTTTTGCACTGAACCTGTCAGCCAGTATGTTGGCAATGTCTGTAGGATCAGTAATCTTCACATCATTTTGAACTAGTTCTGAGCATATCTAAGAAGGCCTTATGATTGTCTTTTGAGTCTTTAGCTATTTTTCTCTCGAAATTTGCTTTGGATGATTTTATGAGAGCTCTTAGTTTTTTACTTATAGTGATCAAGGGTGTCTTACCTTTTAAGGATTTTGCTCTATCTTGTAGTAGCTTCCTCCTTTTGTTGTAGAGTTTGTTTATGGCTGGGGTCCACCAGACTGGACGCTTGCCTTTGGTACAAAATTTATGGCTGGGGTCCACCAGACTGGACGCTTGCCTTTGGTACAACTAGTCCAGGCTGGGATTTCCCAGTTACTAAGGGCAATGACTGAATGTATCCAGTTTCTGTTGATGGCAGTCTGACATAAATCTTCTCTGATTTTTCACTGTTTCTGCAATGCTGTGCTTCGCACAAACTAGCTAAGCTCTATCCAAACTGTTTTCCACACATGGTGCACTGTACAAATGTGGAATTAAAACAAGACAAAGATGAAAGCACTATGGGACACAGAGTCAAAGTCTGTACAACCCACTTCCTATTGCTAGTACACCTCCAACATTTCTACTTATATCAGGATTACAACCCTCAACAGCAATACAGCCTCAGCAAACAGGACGGCTGCCTTAGTCCTTTTTCCACAGAAGCAGCTTGCCAGAACAGAACTGGGGTCATTCATCACACAACCACCTGCATAAAAATGCACACTGCTATCAAAGCACAGACTGTATATTGTACAAGTACTCCTCTGTATTATTCTTGGACATAGAGCAGTTAGTAATCACACAACCTGTCATAATTATGGATACAAATAGACACCTCTCTGTCATACATGTGTATGTTTTTTGTTAACTGTTCCCTAACACATACAATGTGTAATTAATTCTATATAATATGCCTGAAAATGTGATGAGATATTAACTGATACAAACACACATACATTGTGGGTTTGCGGGTGACATAGCTGTGTTACTGTTATGGAAGTTATAAGGGGACACCTCCTGTTTTGGGGGCTGGGGGAACAAGGCATAGTTACTGTTAGGATACAAACAGTCTGAAGTCGGTAACTGTAGTGTGTAGCCTCTTTTTCTAACTTCTCTCTTGAATTATGTACCAGTATTCTGGTGAGGTAGGACTGTGTGAATTCTTCATGCCTGAGGCCTACTAATTGCAAATGGACACATATCAGTAAAATAAGTGTCTGTAGTCAATGTTAATTTATTTTCTATAAACATCTATCATTATTTAGTGTTGCATACAGTAACAAGTTACTAGATTAAAGGATATGTCATAATACCCTTCAAGAGTGCAGTCAAGGTTCAGGACTAAGCTTGCAAATGCAGCAGTTGCCACAGCTTCAGTTTAGGGCTGACTCAATCTGATGCAAGTAGTACACAGCCAATACATGGATTGGCACATGTTGTGTGAGTTGCCTGGCATCAATTTTAATATATGTATGTGAGTAGGAGAAAGGTAATAGTCCCTAGGTCCCTAAGCGGTCAGTGAATGTGCTATGAGTTGTCTGTTAGCCAAAGCAAGGGCATACAGAGCATGCCAACAGGGACAACAGCTGAGGGTTCCTCCTCTGAGTCCTCCTGTGACTGTGGCTGTGGTGACCTAGGTGTTGGTGAGAGGATGTGTGTCCCTTCCCCTTTCTGACCCTGCTGCGGCAGTTTCCACAGGATCAGATTGTGGAGCATAGCACATAGTGTGACTATTTGTGTACATGTGCATGGATTATACTGCAAGGCTCCATGGGATATATCTAGACACCAGAACTGTTACTTCAGAACCCAAAACACATTCTCTGTGATGTTTGCAAGTCCAAAATAGCGTACACTGAAAACTTCAAACCAGAACAACAAATCACTAAAAGTCTTCCAAGGAAACGCTGAGTATGTAGATGTTTAAAAATTTCTACTTGCTCAGCATCTCCTTGGAAGACATTTAGTGATTTGGTGCTCTATGATGTTTCTAGTTTGTGCATGTGTCTCATTATTCTGCGGGTGTGTGTGTGCATTTGTGATGACTGTCATCATCCATGGTTCCAGGGCATAGCCAGCATCCCCCAGTTAATGGCCCTGTGAGATGTCTCCCCCTAGCAAACATCTGGACCAGCTGTGATGTGTGCCAGATATGGGAGTCATGATAACTGGCAGGGTTGCCAGCACACACATTTAAGATAATGCCCTGGGCATTGCACACAACTTGGCAGTTGATGGAGTGGTATCCCTTATGGTTAATGTAGATTCTACCCTGCTCACCAGGTGGCACCTTGATGTGTACATGAGGGCAATCTATGGCATTTTGTACTTCAGTGTAGTGTGCTACATGAATGAACTGTTGCATATTGCTGGCCTTCTCCACAGAAGTAAGGGGAAAATATATGTGGTCAGTGTCATGTATAAGCATAGCATCCAGAAACTGATGGAGGACCCTGGATGTTGATGCTGTGACACACCCATCATGTGCCCAGTTGGTCTTTGAAAAGTACCTGTAGTTAATATTCTAAGGGCTACATATACTTTAGTTTCCACTGGGATGGGTTCCCCTCAGTTGGCTCTGGCTCCGAGTTGAGGGAAGCAGAGCTCACAGAGTTCTTGTAATGTTTCCCTGTCCACCCTGTAGCGCTCTTCTATCTCCAGCTCATGTAGCACCTGGAATGTTACCCTGGGCCTGAACACTCTTCTCCTTCTCAGCCTAGGCCTATTGTCAGCAGCACCAGCACCAGTAGCATTGACTTCAACATCTAGCATATCCAGCTGTAGAATAGCTGCAGGAGCCCCTAGCATTATCTCAGTTAAAATTTCAAAGTTTCTATTCCAGTGGTATTGAAGTATTGAGGGAAAATAAGAATGCAGTTTACATGGATAATTTATACATTTTTTGAATAGGTCCAATGTCTGGGATTGGGTAATTAAGATGTAGTTCACCTGCTTAGGCTGTAATTAGCATTATTTAAAACACCTGTTTAAGTGCTCAATAGTGTGCTACTGTAATGTCACATAAATAAGGTAAGAATAAGTGAAATTTATGATTTTTATACCTGTTTTCCTGATAGCACAAAAGCATGCAACATAAAACATGAAGATAAGCTTGTACATCCTATACTCAAACCCAGGACCATCAACACTGTAGCTCTACACATACATGGGCTGCCACAGGAATAGTTGCATAACAAGCCTTTTATTGCTCCATTTCCCATTAGTGCACTAAGTGTAGAAACGCGCATAGTGACATAAAAAAAAATGGAAGTTGACACACCACCCTGATGTCACCACTCACTGTTGACATCCATTAGAAATGAAAACATGTAGATCCCTACACAAAGTAAACATCCCTACATGGTTACAGGTTTTTGTGATTCAGTAATTCTGCAGATTTTTGGCCTTATTTGCATAATGATCATGCTGACAGCCTGGATTCTACATGGTTTGTAGCGGTGTAAACAAGGCAACTGCATGGGACCACAATTTTGTAAACATAGAACAGCAAAAAATGTACAGAAAGAGGAGAACTGGAAACATCAATATACTGTCATACAGTTTCTATGAAGAGTGCAAACTACTTGCAGCTGTCTTGGAACTTTTAAACCTTATTGTCAAAAACAGAAAATGCAAAAATTTCCACTGTATTTTAAATGATAGCAGGTAAGGCATGTAATATATTTTGCATATATATACCCTGACCAACCTGGAGTAAATCAATATCATTATAGCTTGAAAAAAGTTGTTAACACTTAGGGAAATCATTCTAAGAAAAAGGTCATGCAGTTTATTTTAATCAATCTTCTGCTAGTTCTAAAAGCCAGACATTTACAGATATTTCAAGTAGTTTATTATGAAAAATTTTGCATATATATTGAGTAAACATAAAGAAAGAAGAGAAATTATAATAAATCTTTCAGGCATTTTATTCTAACATAAATAGGTCAGTTTCATAAATTGTGTTCAATAATATGAGCAGGGCTGTATCAAGGTAAAACTGAGTTGTTTACTAAGTAATGCTTTTGAGAAATGGGTTCATTTCCTGTAAAGGGTAATACTGGACAGCACCCTGGGGGTTCTGAACTTGAAAAATAATAATTCACTAGCAGAGTTCTACAGAACTTCTCATGAAAAATGGCTTACTATGAACATAAAAACTAGGCCAGTTCAATCATTTCACTCTCTGAGGGAACTTAAGGTTTAATAAGAATGACTCAGCAAGCTGCATGGATAGCAAATTTCACATAGATTTTTGTTTTGCTTGTGTATTTCAGCTTTGGGCAAACAGGAAGCATAAAGTACAGAGATCACTGTCTACATATTTCTCGTAAGTAGGATACTGCATAGAACCCTGTAACTTACACAGAAATCATCCTAATATGAGTAAAGCATTTGCAAATGCAATCAAAAATTAAACTCATTGAATTCATTGTGACATTTGACCATGGAAGGAATACTGTGCATTGATCAACAAACAAATCTCATAGCGGAAGCTTTTGAGAAACGGCCTACATAAATCATACTGACAACTGCAAATAACTTTTGCAAAACTGCGCAACTACATATTTTTAGTAATAACATGCAGAAGCTACCACATGTGCTAACTTCTTTTTAAGTACATTTTATATGTGTATTGTAAGCAATAATTTTGTCACCGGGAACAATTAGCCTTAAGTCTGAACAAACATCCCTACCATCTACTGATGGTTTTATACACTCATTTTGTTCTGTAAAGGCAGCAGCCAACAATATGCTAAACATTCCTTAGTTTGTCATTCCTTCCCAAAGATGTTGTCACCTGCTGTAAGCACACAATGTGCTATGATGTCAGTTGTGACACGTACTCACATTACTCACAGGGAGAAAGCACCTGCAGCCTTTTCATCTTCTCTGCTCCGCTGATCTGTGAATTATCGATTCAATGTATTGCACTAATGTGTTTCTTTCAGCTGTTTTATTAGTCTGCTATTAGTTTAGTTGTTGAAACAACCACTGAATTATTTAGGATTTTTTTAAATAATGGATATTTGTATACCTCATAGTGGCACACACAGTTTATTCTTATAAACAGACACTTATAAGTGATTTAATTCAAACATTAATAAAAAACAGTTTCAGTATAAAACTGGATATTGCTGACAACTTGTACATTCTGGGCAATAAGCCTATGTCTTATTCCGAAACAAGAACAAGACACTTCATTTGATTGAGGAAAATGGATTGGATTTTTATTTATTTTCATTTATGTTGTGTTGACCAAGTGAGTTTCTGTTGTCTGTTTTCCTGGGACAACACGAGGTAGACTTGGGAAAGTTTAAACAAGACACTAGATACCTCTTTGGTAGAAGGTACGTCTTGACACCACTGTAGAGAAAGAGAAGAGATTGAGTTGCAGGAGACAGTTGCAACTTCAAACAATGATTGATTCTAACATGTCTTCTGAGATTATTGTGACAGCTTTATTTAATGAATGTTTGCCTGTTAACATTCTTCATGATATAATGGGGTAACATGACTCTAAAGCAAGTTCTGTACTTAATCGAGATGACATGAAGGAAGAATATTTCCTGCTGAATCTGCTGTTGGCATGCTTCTGATATTGCTGCATGATACTGATGAAACTGCTGTGAGAGTACACACCACAATTATTGCAGTACTACCTCCGTAAAATGCCTGCCCATGCTGTTACAGCTTATGAAAAACTGAGGGGCTGCCAGCCCAGCTAGATAGAATTTTGTAAATAATTCTGTCATTGCAAATATTACCATTATCCACAGGCCTGTTTCACAAATGTAAAGAAAACTGTGTTATGTGCCAAGTTTCAAAAATGTAACCACAGTGCACCCTGTTGGAAGAAAGATGAAAAGCAGAGAATTTACACCTGTGTGATCTCAAGCTAGGAGATAGGATGTCTGGGCTAGGAAATTCTTTCTATTGTTTTCAGGCAAAGATAATTACTAGGTTTCACATGTAAAGCGTATTTTATTGCTGAGGCTTCCTGGCAGGTGCAGATTACAAAGATATATTAAATTTTAATTTCTGTGAGCCTGGGAAACTTAAGCAGAAGGGTCAAGAATGATGTAATCTGAAATGACTCAGTAGTAATCTGTATTATTAATTTAAGGACTATCTGAGAAAGAAAGCATAGCTTTTTTGTATTTGTCTTCAGACCTGTTAACAACTCACCAGCACTGTGCCTTGCTCTGTAAGAAAAGTTATTTAGATCTTAGTATTTCTCTTAGAAATAGATAGAAATATAGCCAGATTACTTTCGCTGTTTATGTTAGACTATCCTACAATGTTGTTTTAAAGTATTTCCTGTGATTTCTGAAATCTCTAGTGTCACTGTGTAGAATGAATAAGTATTGTCTTGTATTTTTATTATTTATTATTAAATATATTTAAATGTTTTAACTGCGGCTGTTTTGTTTAGAGATAATTTAAGCTCTCAGAGTATTTGCATGTATTTAGTGATCCTGTATAAACCACTCCAATAGCCTTAGCCCTGGGTTACACTTACTTTCTGGATAACAGTAACATTGCACAGAAGAATTGAACACCCTTTGGTAAGGGCCTTTATAGTAGCTGATAAGAGTAGTTGGTGACAGTGGATTACTACCTTATAGCCTGGGCATAATGGGGCATAGCTAGTGAACCTGTGCCAGCCTTCCCCAGGAATGTATGTGTCTGTATATGAACCATATCTCAAAGTCTGTGTCAGCTACTTGGGGAGAGACACAAAGTGCTGGTTGGAGATAGAGGGTACTGGAGGTTTTGGCTTGACTACTCGGCTGAGATCTGAACCCTATAGCTGTGCCAGTGGGGAGACTTTTTGGGGATCTGGACAGAAAGGGAGAAACCAGCCCCAGACTGACTGTGATATCTGTGTGCTCTTAAGGGAAATTGTACTTTACTGTGTGTGTACTTGTTATCCTCCCAATGAGGATGCCCTTCACTGGTGCTAGTGGTGAGGATTGAGGCTCCTTGATTACTGGGCCAATGCATAGGCGTCACATATTAATTGTTTGGCAGTGGTGGGATATCCACATCAAATATTAATTGGTTGATAGTGGTGAGTTAGCTACATCATATACTAATTGGCTTGTAGTGGCGTGGACATTGAATTCTTGTAGTTTGTGTACAGTGATCACTGAAGGTGTTTTTGTACTCTAAATCAGCCATGTAGGGAACATTCAGAGTTCAGATCACAATTATTTTATTTCTTTTGTTGGCTTAGTCAGTCAGGAAGAGCAGGCAAGCATATCAGCAGAGGAGTATGGCAAGCTGACAAGGACCCCGTTGGTTGAGATGTGCCAGGCTAAAGGACTGATGCGTGGAAACCTGACTGAAGCAGACATGATTGCAGCTTTGATCACAGCTGCATCAAAGACTAGCAACCAGGAGGATGATCAGACTTGGCGTGGAGCTATACAACACTCAGAGAATGGACAGCTCAACCTTTTTACACAGGACTTAAAAATCCATCTGGAGCTAAAGAGACTTGAGTTGGAGTCAAAGCATTTGGAATTAGAAGCAGCAGAGAGACTGAGGCATCTAGAGAGTAAGGAAAATGAGAAACTGCTATGCCCTGAAGCTGAGAAGGATAGGCACAGGCAACATGAAAAGCAGATGCTGACTCTTCACCAAAGTCATGGAGGTAATGGGGAAGGGAGTAACTGAACCCCAGAAGCAACAAAGGCCAGTAAATTTCTTCCACAATTTACAGAGGGGGATAATTTTGATAGTTTCATTCATATGTTTGAGAGGGTATGCAAGCAGTATGATGTTGACTAAAGGCTGTGGGTACAGTTCTTGACCCCATTACTACATGGTGAGGCTGCAACTGTGTTGTTCAAGTTATCTGATCATGATTTTTTAAACTATAATGTTGTAAAGAATTGTTTGCTAGACTTTTTAAAGCTAACACCTTAAGCTTATAGGAAAAGATTTTGTGAGCATAGACGCAAGGCAGATGAAAGTGTGTGTGAATATGATGTTCAACTAAGCACTTATTTTCATAGGTGGGTGATTGGATGTCAGGTTACCACTTCTGAAAGGCAGGCAGACCTTTTGGTGAGGGAACAAGCAATTAGCACTTTGCCTGAGGACATAAGGATCTGGTTAGCTGACAGACTATGCTCTACTATTGACGAGTTGGGGAAGATGGGAGACCTATATCTAGCAATCAGGGCATCCCTGCACAGGAAAAGGACACCCAGTGCTGCTCATGTGTCTAAGGGAACCAATGGTTGGCAGCGTAGACTGCCCCAACAGAATCTGCCAGTAGCAGGGGAAGCCACTAGACCAGGTACACGTCCAGGACCTAGGGTTAAATGTTTTAAATGCAACCACTAGGAACATGTAGCATACAAATGTACACCAAGGAAATTTGGGGAACAAAAGGAGGGAGAGCCAGTAAGTAGGAATGACAAAATGCAAATATTAGGTTGTATTGAGACAACCAGTGTACCAAACTACCATCCTGCATGTGTCCTGATAGGGAAGGATTTTCATAATGCAGTACCATGCGCTCATGCAGTTACATGCAGTCAGGCTTGGAGGCAAGCATGTGAGTTTGGTAGCCTGGGGAAGACCCAGACAGACCACACACTTGCAGCCAGGACTGGTGAGGTGGTTACTTCAAGGAGGGAGCTACCCTGTAGCAGTGAGACTGAAGGTGAGCCACAGCTGCTTGTGGGTACTGATGGTCCCTTGGACAGAGTGACTGTAAGGGCAGAAGTGAGTAGTAGTACCCAGATTGATAGTGAGGCACTGCTGTCAGAGGATACCAGACTTCCTGTGGAAGGGGAACTGGGAAGGGGTACAAAGAGAGAGTTGAGACAGGCTCAGATCTCAAACCCTACATTACAAAGCCTGAGGGAGGTAGCTAGTGAGGCACCTGATTCTCAAGGGAAGGGGGAATCTGTATACTGGGACAAAGGGTTACAGTACAGAGAGTTGACCCCTGAAGGAAGGCTAGAAGGTGAGGCAATACAGCCGTTGGTACTGCCAAGACCCTACCATCTGGTTCTTCTAGCCATAGCCCACGATATTCCCTTTGCAGGTCATATAGGCATAAAACATACAAAGTGACGTATTATGCAAAACTTCTATTGGCCTGTAATTTCCAGAGATGCAACAGGGTACTGCAGGACCTGTGAGCAGTGCCAAAGGTAGGCAAGACAGGAAACAAGGTGAAAGCTTCTTTGATGCCTTTGCCTGTGATTGAAGAGCCATTTAAGAGCATAGCTATGGATATTGTGGGGTCGCTGATTACCCCAAGCTTCACATGGAAAAAGTATATCCTAGTGGTAGTAGATTATGTTACAAGACACCATGAGGCACTGTCTTTGTGCTCCATTGAGGCAGAAAAGGTGGCAAATGCTTTGTTATAGATTTTTAGCAGGGTAGGTTTCTCAAAAGAAATACTGACTGACAGAGGTGACAATTTCATGTCAGACCTGCTGGCTTGTCTGTGGAAGTACTGTGGGGTGAAGCACCTAAAGGCCACCCCTGCCATTCCCAGACTAATGGTCTTGTTTAAAGTTTAAACTCTACACTCAAGTCCATGGTACAGGCATTTGCAGACAAGTTTAAGAGGGTGTGGGACAAGTATTTGCCCCATCTGTTGTTTGCTTACATAGAGGTTCCCCAGGAATCCACAGGTTTTTCACCCTTTGAGTTGTTGTATGGGCATAGGGTAAGAGTGCCTCTAGATTTAATTTGAGATGAATGGGAGGGTGAGTGTGAATCTCACAGGGAGTCTGTTGTGGCATATGTCCTAAATCTCAGGACAAGGCTCAAGGAACTCATGGGCTTGGCCCAGAAGAACCTGGCAGAAGCCGAACAGCAAAAAAAGGTCTGGTATGACAGGAATGCTCGAGCTAGAGAGTATGTTGTAGGGCAGCAGGTAATGGCTATCATTTCTGTCAGACACAGCAAGCTGCAGACTGCTTGGGAGGGACCCTACAAGGTGGGAAGGAAGGTCAGTGATGTTAACTACATGGTAGAACTGCTAGGCAGGAGGCAGGGGCACAAATTGTACCATGTTAACATGATGAAACCTTACTATTATAGGGAGGCCTTTGTGCTGAGTATTTGCAGTAGACTGCAGGAGGAGTCTGAAGGAGATCTGGTGTGTGATCTCCTTAGTGAGGCTCAGACTGACACCTAAGTGGAAGGGGTAGCAATGTCCCAGCAGCTATCTCCTAGCCAGGTTTGAAAAATCCGAGCAGTGTTACAGGAGTTTGGGGACATGTTCACTGGGAAACCAGGGTGCTTCCACCTGGTGCAGCACCAGGTGGATACAGGACCCCAAAGGCCTATTAGGCAGGCCCCTTATAGGGTGCCTGACAGAGTTAAATAGACTCTGAGGGAGGAGATACAGGAAATGTTGGAACTAGGGGTAAATCAAGTGTCCAACAGTCCCTGGGCCTCTCCAGTGATGCTGGTTCCAAAGAAGGATGGCAGCACCAGGTTCTGTGTAGACTGCAGGAAATTGAATAGTCATGCAGAGTCTGATGCTTACCCCATGACTAGGACAGATGAAGCCCTAGAGCAGTTGGGTGTGGATAAGTATCTTAGCCCCATTGACCTTACCAAGGGTTACTTGCAGGTGCCCTTGACTCCCACTGCTAGAGAGAAGTCAGCCTTTGTGACTCCTTCTGGCTTGTATGAGTTCACAAAGATGCCCTTTGGGATGAAAAATGCCCCAGTGACTTTCCAGAGGCTGGCAGATCATATCCTAGCAGGAGCATGAGGGTTTGTCTTTGCTTACCTAGATGATATTGCCATTTACAGTCATTCTTTGCAAGAACACCATGAGCAAATCAGGGAGGTGCTGGGTAGACTACAGAGGGCAGGGTTGACCATTAAGCTGAGCAAATGTCAGGTGGGTATGGCAGATGTCTTCTACCTAGGACATAGAGTGGAGAGTGGTAAGAACAGGTCAGAATCTGCCAAAGTGGAAACCATTCAGGCATGGCCTGCATCTGTTTCCAAAAAGCAGGTGAGGGCATTTTTAGGGACAGCAGGATACTACAGAAAGTTCATCCCCAGTTATAGTACAATAGCTGCTCCCCTCACAAACCTGACAAGGAAAAACAGGCCAGAGAGGGTATTGTGGACCCCACCATGTGAGCAGGCATTCCAGAAGCTTAAAGAAGTTTTGGGAGGGCCCCCTGTGTTAGCCAGTCCAGATTACAGCAAATAATTTGTTGTGCAGGTGGATGCTTCAAATCATGGGGTGGGGGCTGTACTTAACCGGATTTCTTCAGAGGGAAAAGAGCACCCAGTGGTTTATCTCAGTCATAGGCTCCAACCCAGGGAGGAATGTTATGCGGCTATAGAAAAGGAATGTCTAGCCATAGTGCATGTACTGCAGAAACTTCAGCCTTATCTGTATGGAAGGAAATTCACTGTAGTTATAGATCACAATCCCCTAACATGGTTACATTGAGCCAGCCAGCAAAATGCCAAGTTGCTAAGATGGAGCCTAGGGTTGCAAGCATATGATATGTCAGTGCAGCACCACAGTGGGATTAGCAATGTCAACGCAGATGGTCTCTCAAAACAGGGAATGGGGTAAGGTATACCCAGATGGACTCAACCCTGTCAAGCAACGTTTCTCAAGGGACACTTGAAAAACTAGCTTGAGTTCTCGGGGGGATGTGAAAAACTGGGGGGCTGCCAGACCAACTAGATAGAATTTTGTAAATAATTCTGTGTCATTGTAAATATTAATATGATCCACAGGCTTGTTTACAAATGTAAAGAAAACTGTGTTATGTGCTAAGCTTCAAAAATGTAGCCACAGTACACCCTGCTGGAAGAAAGCTGATAAGTAGAGAATTTACACCTGTGTGATCTCAAGCTAGGAGACAGGATGTCTAGGCTAGGAAATTATTTCTATTGTTTTAAGACAAAGATAATTACTAGGTTTCACATGTAAAGTATATGTTATTGCTGTGGCTTTCTGGCAGGTGCAGATTACAAAGATATGTTAAATTTTAAGTTCTGTGAGCCAGGGAAACTTAAGCAGAAGGGTCAAGAATTGTGTAATCTAAAATTACTCAGAAATAATGTGTATTATCAATTTAAGGACTATCTGAGAAAGAAAGCATAGTTTTTTTGTATTTGTCTTCAGACCTGTTAACAACTCACCAGCACTGTGCCTTGCTCTGTAAGTAAAGTTATTAAGATCTTAGTATTTCACTTAGAGATAGATAGAAATATCGCCAGATTAGTCTAGCTTTTTTTCTAATATGTGAGACTATCCTACAATGTTGTTTTAAAGTATTTCCTGTTATTTCTGAATTCTCTAGTGTCACTGTGTTGAATAAGTATTGTCTTGTGTTTTTATTATTTATTATTAAATATATTTAAACCTTTTAACTGTTGCTGTTTTGTGTAGAGATAATTTAAGCTCTTAGAGTACTTGCATGTATTTGGTGATACTGCATAAGCCACTCCAATAGCCTTAGCTCTGGGTTACACTTACTATTTGGATAACAGTAACATTGCACAGTAGAATTGGACACTCTTTGGTAAGGGCCTTTATAGCAGCTGATAGGAGTAGTTGGTGGCAGTGGACTACTACCTTATAACCTGGACAGAAGGGGGCATAGCTAGAAGACCTGTGCCAGCCCTCCCAAGGAGTGTCTGTGTTTGTATATAAAACAAATCTCAAAGTGTGTGTGTGTCAGCTACATGGGCAGGGACACAAAGCACTGGTTGGACAGAGAGGGTACTGGAGGTTTTGGCTTGACTACTCGGCTTAGATCTGAAACCTATAGCTGTGCCAGTGGGGAGCCTTATTGGGGATCTGGAGAAAAAGGGAGAAACCAGCCCCAGACTGACTGTGAGAAATTGTACTTTACTGTGGGTGCACTTGTTTCCTCCCAATGTGGATGCCTCTCACTGGTGCTAGTGGTGAGAATTGAGGCTCCATGATTACTGAGCCAGTACACAGGCGTCACACAGCTTTTAAAATCTCTGCTGTGGAAAAAAATTCATTTTCTCATACTCTTTTTCACTTAGATACTTGTGAAGTCAAACCTTTGGACACGTGTGTTTTAAAGGACATTCTAAATCATCTGAATGTTTGCAAGCAGCTTCATTGGTGCAACAGGTAGCAATCACACTTGCCTTTTGGTTTAGAAGGCTCTAGGTTCTATTCCCACACTGATACTTTAGCCAAATTTCCTCTAGTAGTGTCACTACCATCTTGGGTCTTCCAGTGTGATTATCCCAGTCAACCAGGGATAATATTTTATTTTTTGCAACAGGCAAACACTTTTACTTTGGCAAGCAGCCTTTTACGTAATTTACCTTTGAGATTCAGGAATTAACATTGAGGATTATAATTGGGTATCCGAACATAACCTGCTTATTATGTGTTCATGACATGGATGCCAAGAAATTCACCTCAAGAGTGAAGCTTAAGATGTGAATCTTGACACCCGTGTCAAGAACACATGAAATAGGGTTACAGCGGAGTCACAATCATAATACTTTGTAGTGCATGGAGATTTATCTGCTCCACATGCTACTAGTTAGATAGAAAAAAAAATAGAAAGTGTTTTCCTGGCTTTGAAAGCTGATAAAGGAGCTGGCAAGTAATGTCAAACAGACAACATGAGACATCTTTATGTATTTTTGTACAAAGAAAGTAGTCCATTTAGACTGACTGTGATCTTCTAAGTGGGCTGGTACAAATTAAGCTGAAACAAAGCTATTGCAAGTTTTGCTCCTGTTGTTTGTTGGCTGGCCCTATCAGCTAGTAGTGCTAAGTGCCAGACATGATCTTAGCACTTTAGGGGTCCTTAATAAATGCTAAGCACCATTCTAAACATTGTTACTATCAGGTCTCACGCTAGAGTAGCACTAAACTGAGTTGTCTTTTGACTGATAATGGATCATTGTCATGGCACTCCATACATTGCAATGCAAGTTGTTACGTCTTTCAACTCTTAACAAGAGACTTTGCCATGTTCAGGCCATTATATTTCTTCTGCTGTGCAGGTCAAATAGAAACTGCATTTACAGTTTAAATCTTTTGACTGTTACTGCTTAAGATATTGTTTCTAATGCATAGACTTTATGTGCAACAGTTTCTCATGTTTTGGAAACCCTGGATGCTAAGGAAGTTTAGAGTGGTGCATGAAAAGCATATGTTTCTTTAATGTTAAAAAATTGTTTTGTTACACATTTATCTAGAAAAATAAAATAACAGGGATGACAGACATGCGTGAGGAATATATGCAACATGCACACCTTTAGGAACAGGGGTGATATGAAAGTAGAGCAGACAGTTAACCTATGTTGCAAAAATGTAAGACGTATAGGAATATAAGATGGTGGGTCAGACAGGCATTTTTTCTGGATATAGATACACTTTTTTTTTCTTTTATGGATGTCTGTTTAATTTCTTCAAGTCTTTCGGGTTTATAGCACCATACCAGGAATGGACCCAATTCTTAAGTGAAAGTATGCTTAAAGTTCATGAAAGTAGTATTGCTTCAATCTTTAATGTTAGCCAAAAGTACTCTTCGCAGCACCTGCAATGTGCCTAGAACTGATTCCTTCTGTAATTTACATTGAGTTATATTTATCATTACCATATCTAAATAGAACTGCAAATTATTTTTATTAGACCCATTGTCCTCACTACTGTTGGAGTTGTCTGAATATCCTTCTTCCATATTGCCCTCATTTCTGGCTGCACATCCTGGTATTTTATGACTTTGTGACTCTCTGTATGTAAGACACTGTAATCGCTGTGTGTAGCAGTTTCAATGATCAATGCTACTTTTGTCTTCTTTTCATGGACTACTATGTCTGGTTTTCTTGCATCTATTTTCTGAACTGTCAGTAATGAAATATCCCATGAGATATAAACATCATCAGTATCTGCAGTGCTTTGTGGCTGATGTTTCCAGAGCTTCTCAGCTACTTCAATACTTCAGTATTTGTAGTGTTTACACAATCTCCAATGCAAAAGTCTTGCCACATGATTATGCCTTTCAGTAAACAGGCCCTCTGTCGTTAGTGTCTCACACCCAGCAGAAAGATGTGCAACTGATTCCAGTTCTGTTCTACAGAATCTGCATTTGTCTCTTTCTTCTATATATTCAATGGACTTTGTAAACCAATGTAAATGTAGTCCACTATCCTGGCTGCCAATATTAACCTTTCATCTTTTGGTTTAAATTCACCTGTCCTTAACCATTCCTGCAACAGATGTTGATCAAAATGAGGTTGTTCAGGAATTTTCTGTACTTGAAACTATATCAATGCCTTTTTCCCATTTCTTGCCTGCTCATCTGATCCTTGTCCTTATATTCTTTCTTTTGTTTTTTTGCACATTAAGTTGTTGCCTGATTTTTTTCTACTTCTGGTTTGATTTCCATTCCTGCTTGATACCAATATACATCTGCTAAACTAAGTGGGGAAGTCATCTTAGGCTTCTTCTCCTCATGTTTTAAAACTGTCACTATGTTTGGATATGGTGAAGTCAGCAGATTTGTGTACAGTCCTACAACTGTAGATCTATCTATATATGTAATCAGTTACAAGTATGCCCATACCTCCTTTAGAATTAGCAATATATATATAATCCTGCTATACACTGATTTTTATATATCATTTGATAAGCATGAAGCACTTTTCTTGCTTTCCTATCCAACTGATCCAATACCTTTTTGGGTCAATCAGTCACTGCAAAACTGTAAGCTAGAACAGGAAGAACAAATTGGTTTATAGCTTGGATGTCAAGGCTGTTTTTAATATTAATTTTAGTCTACTAAATCTTTACTGAGTTTTGTTTGCATTTGTTCATGTTTTATTGTCGATCCTTCATCAATTCCTAAATATTTATACACTCCCTCCTTCTCAAGTTCCTTTATATCACATTCTTGTCCCAGAGTAATAGTTTCTTGGTGTTGCAGCTTTCCTCCTTTAAATGTTGTTTTTGCACATTTATCAAGACCAAATTACATTCGTATATCATCCAAAAAGGTTTTAACCCTTTGCAGTAGTGCTTTCAGCTCTTCCTCTGATGAAGTATGCAGTTTTCAATCATTCACAAAAAGAAGATGAAAAATCTTTACATTTTGTTGTTTTCCGGGAGCCAAATTGTAGCCATGACATAAACTGTTAAGTAGACAGATTACTGGAGTTAGGGTAAGGGAGAAAAACAGCAGTGACAAAGTGTCACTCTGGAGTATCTCCCTTTGAATTTTTGTCCCTAGGATAATAATTTGTCCTTTATCATGGCTTAGCTGCAAAGTGGTTTGCCACAGATCATGGTTACTGTAATGTAATTGATCAATGCAGGGTGTATTTTGTACATCTGTAAGCACTCCTTTATCCATGAATGTGGGATGCTGTCAAATGTCTTTTTGTAATTTATCCATGCCATACTTCGGTCTTTCCCTTTTTGCAATTCCCCATTATGAATTTTTTTACAGCAAATGATCCTTTCTTCCATATGACATTCTTTTGTTACACTTCTGTTCTATTGCCAGGATTGTTTTTTCCTCTAAATTACTATAAACCTCTGCTGTCATTAATTCTAGTATATAGTTTATACATCTTCGGAAGGCAAGTTATTAGTCTGTAGTTTTTAGTATAGCTTGCAGATTCAGTCTTAAGGAGGAGTATCTTTTTTTCCTGTTGTTAACCAGGTTGGTGTTTCCTTAGGATGCATATATAAGTAATTGCTTACTCAGGGCTAAATATTTGTGTAAAGATGTGAGTATGTTTAGCCAGAAGTTAGGTAATGCATCTTAGCTTGGAGTTTTCCAGCTAGGAGCTTTCCTTAATTTTGTTTCATTTTCTCTGGCCATTACTTCATCCCATTTCACATTCTGTACATTTGAACTTCTTAATGTTTCTTTTACTTCTGTCCTTTTAGCATCTTTATTATGTTCCACAGGGTCTTCAAAGATATTTCTCTAAAATGTGTCTATTTCTTCTTTTTTTGGTGGCATTTTTATTCATTTTGCTTTGGTTCACAATTCTCTGTAAGACTTTTTGGGTCAACAATGAATTGCTTATTTTTTACTTTTCCTTTATATTTATCTGCATATCTTCTAAGTTTGTCTGCCTGTGCTATCTTTAGTTAATTATTCGTAATAGTGTACAATAGATCCTAGTATGGTTTGATACTGCACATTGTTTTTATCACATCTATCTTTCTTAGTATTTTGATTGATTTGTTCCCCTTTCTATGCCCTTCTAACAGTGACATTTCCTGTCTTTATTGCTTTATAGTTTTCATTACTTTAGTGCTTTCATGATGGCATTTGATTTCTTCCTCTCCTTTTCTTGACTGAGAAGATATCTATAACTCTCTCAGCACACTGCCCATGCCTTACCTTATTTTCTCCCTCTCCTCAGAGTTATTATTACTCCAAAAAAAAAAAATATGTATATATATATATGAAATCTCATTTGTTCATAACTATTATTTAATAGGTACAGAGTACTAATTTTATTTTTCTCACAGTGATCTTTATGGAAATGCGTGTGTTTTTCTTTTTGAACCTGTATCGCCTAGAAAACTGTATTGAATACTTCTTTGTATAGACTAACTAGATGATGCGTATTCTGCATCTTACTGTATGTATACTATTGTATTAATTGTTGTACTTTACTTATATTTTTATAGAGCTTTCCTCCCGGGCCTCCACTGAAAATGTGCTACTGGGCCAGTCGGACTTTCCCGGTAAACAAATGTAAATAAATAAATTAGTAAATGATTGCTTTGTGTTTTTGTAATAAGATTTTATCTGTTATTAATTTAGCCGCGTGCTAATATATCTTATTTACTTCTGTTATATCATGTGAATTTCTGTTAATATAATTGATTAATGTGTTTATCTGTTTTATCAGACTTCTAACATTTTGGGTCTTATTTACTTTCTGTAATCTATTTCTTTCATCAGTCTAAATATGTCTATCCATCTCTATTAAATCAAGCAATTTTTCCATTCGATCATTTTCTTCTAAACTGAGGGCACATTCTTTGTTCACTGTTTCCTGCATGCATTCTACAGAAAGTTTCAGAACATCTTCCTGTGACATATTCTCTTCAGCTGCATCCTATATCATCTGTTGCTCTTTCATTTGGGAACTCACTGGCCTATCACTCCACAACATTGACTAGGTCAGAGTTGCAAATGGTTCCTGCTCTTTCCATTGGTATGCAACTACAACTGAACTTTTGTACTGGTTTCCTGCACAAAGCTCCAGAGGATCTTCATGTGGCAAGTGATCAGATGCTTCCTATTCCACCTGTTTCTCCTTAATTTGGGGAATCATTCCATTGTGCTGTGACATTATCTGAGTTGGATTCTCTACACTAAATCCTTCATTTCACACATAATCCATAAACTCAGTTTCTGTTTCTTTAACTTTTCCATTATTAACCCTCTTTTCTACTTTTCCTTTGTTTTCTTATACTTTGTATAGTGAAATGTTTTGTATCCAGATGTCTTTGCCTGTATTTCTCTTTAAATATCTTTGGTGCTGCTTTTTTATTGATAAATTTTGCTTTATCATTTGCATAAATATTGTACCATATTTAATCTATTTTTCTTTCCTATTTCTATATTTCTTGTTTGGGTATCTCCCACTCTACCTGTTTCTCATTACTTTGGGGATTCATTGTTCCATCATGCTGTGCCATAAACTATGTTAGTCTTGCCACACTAAATCCTTTACTTTGCAGGTATTCCATAACTTCATCTTCTATTTATTTAACTTCTACTTTACTAATCTTCTGTTCTACATTCCCCCTTTGCGATCTTATTTTTTATGGTGTGAAATTTTCCATGTTTGGGTGCCTTTGCCTGTATTTTTCTTCAAATGTCTTTGGAACTGCTTTTTTTAGTTTGATCAGTTTGGCTTTCTCTTTTGCATACATATTGCACCATAACAGATCTCTTTTTCTTTCCCATGTCCATGCTTCTTTTTTTATACCTTTCAAAAATCAATAGGTTTTATTCTTCATATTTTCTCACTTCCTCTATATACACCAGGAATCAATAAAACTCTATGTAGGCTCTAGAGTATTCGTGTACATGACCACAATCAGTCCTCAACAGTGCACAATGCATATTAATAAGGCGCAGTGCAGTTGAACAAGGTGCATCTCACCATGAAACCTCTCCGTAAGTGCAGATAGCATTTCCACATACTACTCAGATGTACAGATTTTCACAAAATGTCCAGATGTTTGTCTCATATTTGTGGCCTGTTAGTCATATAAAATCTTGGAGGACTGAATTCAGAAAATAATGACAGATATTTGAGAGTCAGACTTCATATGCCTCAGAAATGTTATGCTAAGGCAACACCTGTTATTCCATCAACTGTCCAAGTTTGTAATAGCAATACATAAAACTCATCCCTGTATTTTGGCCTTTGTCCCCCATTATTTATTGCTTGGTCCGGATGTCTTACCCTAACAGGTTGAAAGCCATGTACTTCCATGTAAGTTAACTGCCTATAACAGGTTGATTGCAGGGTAATTTCCTCCCTTTGTTCCATATATATATATATATATATATATATATATATATATATATATGTGTGTGTGTGTGTGTGTATAATATATATATTAGGATTATACTTAATTAATATTGTGTGTGTAATTCTTTACCATTATCCCTTTTTTTTCCAGCATTTGCACAATGTGTCACTTGTTTGCATGACTTGACCACCCATTTACCAGAAATGACCGAGACATCCAGAAATGGAAACCAGATGCATTCAAGTTACAGTGCTGCCCATCATGCAAACCTGTAAGTGAGGCTGTACTACACTAATACCATGATATTAACAGTAAATACTAATATGTGTGATTTCATGTAACTAATCCTGTGGTGACAGGTAAGTGCCAGACTAAACTGCAGATGGTCCTGGTTTCTAGTTCAGGGTATACGTGTTCTATATACATTTTACACTTGCTCCAATGCAAATTATATTTATTTCCACATATAATACCTGACATAGTTATGCTGATATGACAAAGTGCTGATGAATGTATAGTTCATCTCCCCCAGCTGAATACCAGATCTGCACAAGCGGCTGGATATGAGCTAAGGTTGGAACTGAATCGCTTGAAAGTATGCATTGTATACTGCTTGCTACATTTGATAAAGTTGCTCTCCTCATACCACTGGTATTGATTGTATAAAATGCAACTGCTAATTAATTGACTCTGTGGCTGGATAGGTTAATGCCTTGGTGATGATGGCAGAAGGTTCTGGGTTCAAAATGGGGTGTCAGCATAAGTTTTACAAGTGTTTATTATACTTTTAAGTACATTCACTGATATTAGTGCCATTTGCCATCACTTAGCGATGCTGCACACCGTGCACCATCACACAGAGATTCTTTAAAGAAAAGAAATGGGGAAGATAGGACAGTGGTGAAATGGAGAGCAAGCAGGGGGAAATACAAAGTAAAAGGAAGGCAGGAATGGCATAGTTATGAACCATAGCTATCCATTTCTTCAACAGTAACTACTGAGCACATGTATACAATAAGCTGAATTTCGACTGTCACCTCCAGAGAGAGGGGTGACAACAACATAAATGCATTCTAAAGCCAATTGGACCACATTAAGTGTATCAAGTAGACACATGTGTGAAATGGAGAGCTATGCATGGGACAGGCACCCTTTTTTTTTAGGCAAGAGTAGAATGTTGGGGAAGGGACATAGACATGTCTGGAGGCAGCTAAGTAGGAAAGGTGAGGAAGTATTTCCAAACAGACAAGACATACAAGACAATAGTCAGGGTTGGGTAAGGACACATGAGTTTGTGAACACATTGGTTTGAGTGAAGTTGGGGAGATCATGAACTTATGGACATCATATTTGGTCATCTACTGGACTGTCATCACTGTCACCTCACTGCAACAATGGCTGCAATGTCTAATGTTTGCGTGTCCTTGTGTTATTCATGACAAAGATGGAGAGCAGTGTCTCTACTAAGTATAGGCATGCACCAATTGTGTGGTGCACAATCCTACACACCATACATGGCAGTTCAGCTCAGCTGACAAAATCACCCCCCTCTGCCTCTGCTCAGAGAGGGAACCACAGACCTTTCCTCTGGGGCAGAACTACCTGAGGGTCCAGCTAGGGCAGGAGTAGGAGGAGTAGGAGGCTTGACAACAAAGACATCAATGTCATAGAGATTTTGTTAGAGTTAGTTTTGAATAACAACTTTTTATTTTTTGAGAACCAGTTTTTCTTGCAGAAAAGTGGGGTAGCCATGGGGGCCCCCTGTGGTAGCAGTTTTGTGAATAGTGTGATGGCTTACTGGGAAAGGGTATTCTTGTTTAACAATTTAAAATTTAGAGAACATGTAACTTGGTATACATGTTACCAAGATGACATGTTCCTCATTTGGAAAGGTGAAGCAGTTTTAATTCAAGTATTTACAGATGAAATCATAAAGTTTATGAATTTTCGTGAATTCACCTACCAAATAGGTTATGAGGAAATAGATTATCTCGACATCTACCTTTCCAAAGATACCCTGAATAACAGATTTAGGAGCACCATTTTCCGTAAGCCCACCTATTCTAATGCATTCCTACATTTTTCAAGCTGCCACCCCTTGCATCAAAAGAAAGCAGTAGTCAAGGGGCAAGCAGTAAGGGCAGCAAGAATGGTTTCTAATTTTGATGATTTCATTAAGGAATGTGATTTGTTAAAATCTATGTTTAACAAAAGGGGTTACCCTCAGCCATTCACTGAACTCATTTTCAATGAAGTTATTAACAAAAGACGCACAGGCTACTTTTCCCGTTTGGTTTCAAAAGGCTATGATGTCCATTTTGATGAGCCACAATTGGAGATGGAGGTTAATTCTTCCCAAGTTCCCACTGATAGGCAGGTCATTAGATTCTTGACAACCTTCTCTTTGGATTCTCATTTTATCAAGGAAATGTATCCATATTCATAAAGGATACCCACACCTCCAGGTTAGTGGAGACCATCCAGGTGCAATTAATTTGTAACATGCTACAGACCACCTTCTCAAACCCAGGAAACCTACACAGCCTTCCTGAAGACACTGGAGTAGAATGTCTCTCCAAACACCATCATATTACATTAACACCCTAGCCCAAAGGTTCCTTGAGTTCATAAACTCAAATGCTATGGAACAACTAGTCACCATTCCCACAAGAGGAGAAAATATACTAAACCTGATCATACATGGGGACAAAATGGTATATCCCTCATTGGTGAGATCAGACCATAAATTAATCTCAGTGGAGATCCACATCCCGCCCCCACCCCAGCAAAAGACCACAGTGAAGAACGTATCCTTCAAGCCAGTGGAAACCACAACCCGTTGCTGAAACCCTTACAAATGCCTTCTACGAGCACCTCCAGGAATGTATGGATCAAGCAATCCCTAATAAAATCAAGACCCTTTCCACCAAAGGTAGGTGCCCTGTCTGGTGGATTCCAGCCATAAACAAACTCTACAACAAGAGGAGAAAGCTACTACATGACAGAGCAAAATCCCTAAATGGGAAGGCATCTCTGATCAATACTAGCAAAAAACTACGATCACTCATAAAATCATCCAAGGCCAACTTTGAGAGAAAAATCGCTAATGACACAAAAGACAATCATAAGGCCTTCTTTAGCTATGTTAGAAACCTGGGTGGAAACTCCCAGATATGCTCGTAATTAGTCCAAAATGATAAAAAAATCACTGAACCCACAGACATTGCCAACATACTGGCAGACAGGTTCACTCCCCACAAAGGAGAAATATCTATCCCACCAGAGTCTAGCCTCCCAAACATCTCAGATGCCCAGGTGAGAGCTGCTCTCTCTAAAGCAAAAAACACAGCATCAATGGGAGCGGACGGTGTATGAACTCAATGAGGAACTAAACCCACACATAAGGCTGCTGTTTAATCAAGAATGGCATCCCACTCCACAAAGGCGGTGCTTCTAGCCTTGTCTGCAAAGCTATGGAGAGGATCATAATGGAACTCATAAATAAAGACATTGGGGACCTACAGACAGTGGATGGCAGATCCTGCCTCTTGAACTTTTGAAACAGTCACTAAGGCCATTGATGAGGTAAGGCAGTTCACACAGCCTACCTTGAAGCTCACCAGCTTAGATGTAAACCCATATGTCACAAGATGAGTTGCAAACTGGATCAAGGACAGAACACACAGGGTTAGAGTTGCTGGTGCCATGTCAGACTCTAAGTCAGTCCTGGGCCCGGATTGTGTCTGACAAAATTTGCAGATGACTGCAAACTGGGCACCATAATTGACACTCCATCAGACACAGACATCCTCCAGAGAGGTCTCATAGAAATGGATAACTGGTGCCAGAGCCATGGCCTTAAGCTAAATGCCAAAAATGTATAGTCATACCCTTTGGGAAAAACAATACCACATAGGTGGTAATCCATTAAGAAGAAGTTATCAGGGACCTGGGGACCCAAGTTGACAGTAACCTCTCTTTTGACACTCACATTGCCAAAGTGGTTAGGAAGACCTTCTACATTGCCCACCTGATCATGAAGGGATTCACATCCAGATCAGGAGAGGTCATTGTACCCTGTACTCTTCACTTATCAGACCAATGATTGACGACACCTGCAGCAGTTGGAAAGACCCCAAAAGTTCCTCACCAAAAGGATAAAGGGGCTCAAACATATGTCATACCATGCCCCACTGAAGAAACTCCAGCTCTATTCAGTGAGGTGATCTGTGCCCCTGGAGGACATGCTCCACCTCAAAAATCCAAATCCACCAGAACCATGAGGGCAAGAGACTTAAACCTCAACAGGACAGATTCATCACCCAGAGACTCCCTACACTATGGAACAGAATCCCAGTCCATGTGAGGCAGAGAAATCAAGAGAAATCTTGACGAGTGGATGGTAGATTGTTCATCTCTGTATCACTGCTGGACAGAGGCACAGCAAACTAATGGGTATAGTATTCTCATCCTAAGGGGTGGTGAAAGCCACACACACTCTGGCTAGGCTTATAAATGCCCTAGGGCAGATAGCCTAGTATGAACCTATGAACCTAAATCATAATTAAAAACTGGGGGTTTATTTTAGATGACCATGCATTAAGAAGAACTTTTGGTCAAGTGCCCCAGTTTACTTATAGAAGAGGTTTAAACTTGAAAAATTTAGTAGAGAATCCCAAAAAAATAGAGGAGGTACACACAGGCATTTTTAAATGTGGTAGATGCCATCAATGTAACTGTTAAAGTTACAAGAAAGATAATTATTAGAGATAGAGAATATATATTGGATGCTAAATTCAATTGTGATTCTCAAGAGGTGGTCTATGAAGCTGTCTGTGACCACTGTTAGGCTTTCTATATAGGGAAAACCAAAAGAAAAATTAAACAAAGAATCTATGAACATGTATATAGTATCAATAATTCTGTCATCACTAATGCCCTAGCTAAACATATTGTGGATTGCCCAACACATAGGTTTTTGTTTGTAGTGTTAGAAAAAATAGAAAGAAATTTAAGAGGGGGTCCCTGGGAGCTGGCATTAGAAGAAGCTGAACTTACCTGGCAAATTCGGACAGGTGTGCACACCCTACTGGAGTTAAATGAAGCCCTTGTCCATTAAGTGCCTGCTTAAAAAGAAGGCTTTGGCTAGGTGAATAGTTTAGTGTTAGGAGAACAGGTGGACTTAAGGCATACATGATCCATCACGTAGGTTTGTAGTCTGTTAATATTACCTGCTTAGTCCACAGTATCAACAATGTGTAGTATCTTATATGTGCCTAAATGTTGGTGATTTAAACTGTGTTGTAATGAGGTCTTTAAGTGGGTATGGTTTGTATACATTGGCAAAGCCTTTGTTATTGTTCTAGTAGTTCCTCAAAAAAATTATTTTTAAAGACCAAGCTGTTGGTCTCACATATCATAGTTTACTTCATAAAAATATAGTATATTAGATCTGTGAGCGACTTAACATAGCCGCATCTCAACCATGTAAAGGATATAATTTTAAGGTGTTATTTATAGTACACAAATTCAGTATTGTCGTTATTGTTAGTTTTAGTTTTTTAAAAAATTATTTTTAAAAAAATTATTTATTTTCTTTAATGATGAGGTTGCTTAAGCATCCTAGTGTGTTTTAAGTTGGAGTAACCCCCTGTAGCTTTAATTCTCAAATGCTTGTGTATGGCATCAGGAGAGGTAACAAACTCTATTAGTAGTTCATTTTTTGAATTGTTTTAAAAGGTGTTTTTCTAAGTATTTTACTGTTTGTAGTCTGAAGAATCTGGAATATTTTTCCAGCGAAAACACTTACATTAAATCTTGCTTTGGTTTATCATTTAATCTGTTGTGGTGGATCAAGTGGATTTTAAGCCGTTCAGTTGCCGTTTTACCCAGTTAGGGCAGGAGTAGTGGGGGAGTGCTGCCAGGCTGCAGCACAGATGTGCTGGGCTTTGGTGCTGTACCCTTTGGAGTGAGCATAGGTGGATCGTGGGGAACCGGCCTACTCTGCTCTGCTGTAGTAATAACATAAATACATATAAAAATCAATAATGACATAAAAAATAACCCAAAAATGGACATAATAGAATTAAATGAATTAAAGAATAATAGACTAAATTATTATAAAAATAATAAATAAGACAACTGCAAACACAGTAAAAATAATAAGAAATGCAAATGTATTTAACAACAAAGCAATATAAAAATATACATAATAAAACAATACAAGTAATATAATAATAATAATAATAAAAGATATGACTATATAAATTGTAATAGCATAATAATAAAAATGAAAATAATAATAAAAAATAAGAATTCAGTAGAAAACAAAATGAAGAGAAGGGGTGGAGTGACAGAAAAAATAGGAGAACTCTAGCAACTTCATAGATAATATAAAAAGCTTTCTACAATTAATTTATTATGTTCAGTTTTACTTTTAACAATAGCAAATGCTTGGAAATTCCTTCATTACTTTGAATACTACCCTGTTCCTAACACATACCACTATAGTATAGATTATATTGCATTCAGCAATCATCCATGGGTGCATAAATAGCACATATATATGTTCCATGTACATTGATTTTTCTTGACAGCAGGCCATTCAAGCCACAGGTAAAATGCTATCATGATGAATACATAACAGTACTGTGTTTTTATTGATGAAAACCTAAAACACTATTGTAAGCAATTGAGTTTTATATATGTGGTATTTGAACACACAACCAGTAAATACTATAATACTCTACATTTCCTTTGGAATACAGCATAATGCAAGCACACTTTCCTTTTATACTTCATAGATTTATGTTCACTGTTATCTGAGAATGTGCAACTGTTGCTTTGTGTTACAGACCATACCTCTCAACCTTTTATAGTGGGATATCTGCACAGATCATAAAAGAATGGGGTATAATGACCCACAAATGGGAACATATGGTAAATATTGCTCATACACACATGGGAAGTTGCATAGGATTTGTGCAAACATTCATTTTTACACTTTTGCATGCCCCAGTTGTAATGATAATCTTCAGAAGACTATTGTAGTTCTTGGTTTATAGGTCTTCTGTTACATTGCAACATTTAAGTCAACTTAAATAGTATTGTATTGTTGGGAAGTGTGTTTTTTGAACTGACAACCCCTGTCTACCCTGTAATTCTGGACTGTTGTTTTATCCTACAGAGTAATGTATGCAGAATTTTCAGTAGTGCTTGTAAGTGATACTTACACATCTGTTGAGTACTGTCAGTACAATACTCCTCAATCCAATGGTTGAGGGCATCTGTCTTCCTCATCCTGAGGTATTGGTAGTGATTCCTACCCTGTTCACCAGTGCGGAGGATACCAGTAGCACTGGACAAATCCCAGGCCAAATTATTCCATACATCTAATTTGTAATCAGCACCATGATAGCTCTCCTGCAGCAGCTAGGGACCATACTCATTCACCAGAAGTCCAACAAACACTTTGGACTCCTGCACACTCCACCTTTGTGACCCAAGTTTCAAAACCTCTCCACAAGCACCAGCCATGTCTAATGCAGATAACGACCAATGTATAATGATGTTTCCCACCAATTCTAGTTATGAAAAATACTGAGAGCACACACTTTTCAATTTTGCAACATTTGAAAATAATAATCATTGCTTACCATTGTGCAAATACAGACAATCCCCAGGATTCAATAAAAGTGAACTGTGTCTGTGTAGCATTAGCATTAACAGCAGCGCACCTTGCATATTCATGAAGGAGCACTACTGCTAAGACTAAACGGACATGAAGAGTACTCAGTGCAGGAGGCATGTCTAAGCAGTGCACCATATCTAACACGTCCCCTGCACTCAAAAAGTGCCATACAACACTTTTTAAAAGGATTTCAGTGTCCACAGACATTGAAAAGAAATAAAATGAGCATTTCAGTGTCCGTGGATACTGAAATAGCCAGGGGAGCAAGAAACAATGCAGGGGGTGTGTGACAGGTTCTGTCACACACCCCCTGCATTGTAAAAGTGCCATATGGCCATAGCCATTAACTGTACAGGTTGCTGCAGAATGCCCAGATGCCTACTTCACATACGTCTCAACTTCCTAGATCAAAAAATCTGTTTAAAGCCATAAATAATGGGGGGACAAGAGCACACAAATAGGGACAATCCCTATATATTGCACTGACAATCCTGGAAAGCTGATAGATTAAAAGGTATACATTAGCATGGACCTCTTGAAGGGTATGAAGACTGAAACATAAATGTCTTCTATCTGAAAGTGCAGTACAGCCAAAGCCCTCAACTGTACAGGTTTCAGCATAATGACCAGATGCCTGTCTCACACACCTGTTAACCTCCTAAAGTAACAAAGCTGTACAAGGCCATGAATAATTAAAATTATTTTTTTCCATACTAAGGTATGTTTAAGCATAGCTGAGTGGGTGTGCACATTATGGCCCTCTGCCCAGCATTGCTAAACACCCCAGAGGAGATAAATAAAAATATACAGCTAAAATCCTAATTCTGGGATAGTGTAGTGCTTAGAGTGCTGGCTTTGTATGTAAGCATTCAGGATTCGAATACCAAACCAGACATTTTATTTTTATAGGAAAGCAGTGTTAAAATCATTTTTTCTTTTTTAAATGATGTAGTAGTTGATATTTTTCAACCAGGGTAGTGTAGCTGTTCAAAAACAGATGTGTGAGTGCATATAACATGTTAAACCACCCATGTATACACAAGTGTCCCGTGCAGTACAGTCACACTCCTTGGTAACGTAATGGAAGCACATAGAGGAATGTCATGTAAAGTAAATCACATACACTTACTAAATGAAGTCATTATTCTGATATTTTCAAAAATTAAAAGTGAGCAATGGTTAGCAGTGCTCAGCTATGCTTAGCCAGTTTAAGCATCGCTTAGATATGAATGCTAAGCAGCAGTCAGCTCAGCTAAGCAGATTTGTGCACTGTTAAGCAGTGATCAACAATTTCCCCTTAAAGCATTGCTAAAATCAGCTTTCCGGGTTTGCGCACTGCTAAGCTGTGCTCAACATTTTCAAAATCAACCAATGACGGCAAAGGGCGGGAATACAGCCTTATTTAAACTGCATGGGTGGGAACACAGACAGTAGCTGATATATATTTCAACCTGTGCAGGAACCATGGCTGGCATAGGTGAGGGTTCACTCTTTAGGGCACAGTGTTGGTGCATCCTGGAGTCCAGGGCCATGCCTGGACTCCTCGTAAGTAACCATAATGAGAGGATGCTGCAGGGCCAGTACCAGGGCTCACAATATAAAGCAGAGGCCTGGGACCATCTTGCCCATGATCTCACCAGTGCTACTGGCATCCCCCAAACTGGTGAGCAGATCCAGCACCACTATGCCGACCTAAAGTGGAGGAAGGGGGCGCTCTTGGACCAGTGGATCCAAGATTTCAGGGACAACCATGCTCCAGCAGTTTGTAAGTATTACAGATAAAGGTGTACCAAATTCTAGCCTGAGAATGTGATAGACAAGTATGCATAATGACTGTTTTTCTCCCCTACAGCTGCAGCAGAAAGTGCTAGTAACATCAAAGCTCATGCTGACAGACTGCTGTGGCTGTGTCGACAGGCTTGTGAGTAAAAATCTATTTTGCAGTGTATTGTGCAAATAACAAAGAAGGAGTACATTGTTTACCATTAGTAGGTATACTGTTACTGTGTTAGCTGAATAAATAAAGTTTGTCCGACTAATATTGATTTGTAATAAACATCTATAACACAAACTGTTGTGTTTACTCTGGCATGTTGTTGTAGACTTAGAACGGAGCTGTAACACAATATATAAATGAAATGCGAAATATATACTGCACTAAGCTCTGAACCCTGAATAGTAATGTGAAATATATCAAAGTGTGTTCCATGCAGCATTGCCATGTTTTAACCTTTGCTTTCCAGATTGTAGTAATTCAAAGGATTAATGCACAGTATCTGTCATGCATGCATCACAGAATTACAAGTTCAGACTGTCTAACCAAGAGACTATTAGGCAGAAACCAAAGAAACAAGAAACAGCAGTAGCTCAGTGTGATGAGAAACAGCTTAGTTGTTGATTTTGCACACCCAGACATGGTTCAAATCCAGGAAGTGGTACTAAGATGTGTGCATATCTACACACAAGAAATCAGGAATAAATGTAAAGGTAGTGTTAACAGATATTTTTTTCTACAGGTTTTACAGGTAAGAAAATGTTGGTAGTACCTGTATGAAAGGTATATTAATAAACTGTATACAACTGTTCAACTGTTCCACCACATGCCTGCAAATGACAGCAGGAAAGGTACATACAACATGCACTCTTCCCGATACATGTCTCTCAAGTGTCACACAGCACATCGTCATGGCTAGTGGTCACTGCTGTCAATAATCCTAGAAACAGACAGGAAAGCAGTTTAAGTATGCCAGTAGCACAGTCACATAACAGCAGTTCAGGGCACCCCTTCTGTGCCAGATATGTAACCTTGACTTGTATGAGTCCCCTCTAGTCATGTACCCAGAGTTGTCACAGTTTGCCCCATACCATTCCAGGCTGACAGCTTAATAGGTATGCTTGTGCTACAGAAGCTATAGGTCATAGGTAGATGTAAAGTGAGGGCAGACCCATAGAGTACTGAGCAGTACTGTTGTGGAAAATAGAAGCATAAAGAGTTGTTAATGAATTTTCTGTCTCTGTCCCCCACCCCTTATCTGGATCAATACTATAATTCATATATATATACTACAGATATGTTGTTCTCCAAACCTAATGTTGAGACTTGTGTTCTATTATTTTTCATATATTTGATTGGGTGCATGTTAACATTCCTTGTTCAAGTACCATTAGTGGTGGCCTGTTGCCACCGATGTTACTGGCATGCTGTTACGATGCATACTGTGGTTCCATTTATGCATGTGTTCTATTTGCTATCCATCTGTTTCAAATCTGTTATACGAGGTTAATTGGAACACCCACTCATGATGTTATAACTAATCTTGAAATGTGTTATTCATGACTAGCCAACATATTTCGCAAAACCTCAACACCATAGCACATTTGGGAAGGCAGATCTCGGTGGATCCACCTGTCCCATCTCATCTGGACATGGCAATGGGCCACAGCATGTCTGAGACCCAACCCGGGACTTCCTTGTCCGTTGGTCCTGCACCACCTTTGGGGGTAACCACCTCAGGGGACAGTGCCCGTTCCCTCTGGGAGCAGGCACGGACAAGAGCCTGTCACCCACAGTCAGTTCCGAGTCATGATGTGCAGCATTATCATAACAGAGTTGTAAACCCGGCTGTGCCAGATGGAGGGCCGCTTGGTGCAGCTCAAGTGGCAGGATGCCCCTCCTGTCCATCCTCCAGCCCAGCCACCTTCGGAGCAGTGAAGGTACAGTTGTGAGTGCCATGGGTGGTGACCTCAGTCCCACTATATCCATTTGGGGCTCATGAGCTTCAGATTCCCAAGCACCCTTCCCATCAAAGGTGTTTACCCCATCATGTGTTATATACCACCCTGTCTGCTGTCTTGTCTGTCTGCAGATGCAACCTATCCTACCTAACCTACTTTCCCAAACATACCTACAGCCCTTCCCCAACATCCCATTCTCACCTTAAAAAAAGGGCATCTGTCCCGCAAAAAAACATTGCCCCATACATAGCTCTACATTTCACCCCCATGTCCAGTGAAACTAATCAGTCTACCCACAGATTATTCTGCAAATGTCTGTCACCCTCACACCTCCCTGTGGGGTGTGAGGCTGTAAATTCCAAATTCTACACAGTATTCACAGCTGTTGCTGAAGAAGAAATGTAGAGCTATGTCCTTTCCTACACCAGTCCTGCACATCCCTACCTGGTTTTCCTAATGTTTTACCCCCCTGCTTGCTCCCATTTGACCACTTTCCTATCATCCTTTTTTCTTTTCTTTAATTAAAATTAGGGCGGGTGTAAGCAGGAGTAAGTGGTACAAAGCGAAGCTAAGAGGACTTAACCACCTGATATCATTGCTTAGCTTTAGGCAAACCTGTGCAAACCCACTTACAACTGCTTAAAAGTGCCTTAATCACTCTG
The DNA here is from genome assembly GCF_019279795.1 of Protopterus annectens. Lineage (NCBI taxonomy): Eukaryota > Metazoa > Chordata > Ceratodontiformes > Protopteridae > Protopterus > Protopterus annectens. The sequence continues at coordinate 615,258,388 of NC_056746.1, read as the reverse complement.
TTTTGCCCTTGTTCTGCCCAGCAACAAAATTTTCAGCCCTGCCAAGTCTCTAACGCAGGATGCAGTGCACTACAGTCACAGCAATGTACAACTACACCATCCAAGCTGTGGGAATCTGTAACGCTTTTACAAACATATCATGCATTCCGGTTATTCGACATTAATGAAAAAAGTCAACACTTCCAAGTCTGGAACCCAGAAGCCTGTGCAACACAATCACAGCAACATACCTCTATACCATCTGAGTTGTAGGAATTTGCAATGTTTTAACAAACATATGCAAAACAGTCATTTAAAATATATACATGTATATATAGACAACATATATATATATATATACATATATATATATATATATATATATATATATATATATATATATATATATATATATATATCATCAGCCCCTTTTTTCCCATTTTTCTACATGGGGTTGAGGTATTGTGTTAACTGTTGCCAACTCTCTCGATTCAGTGCCACACAACTGCCTTCTTCAACACTCATGTCTGACTGGGGCAGATCTTCTTTCACACAATCCATCCACCTCTTTGCTGGACGTCCTCATTTCCTCTTACCTTCTTCCTGTTTGTCCCAAATCTTCCTCAACAGATCGTCTTCTGCTTTTCTACACATGTGCTCAAACCACCATAATCTGTTGTCTTTGATCTTTTCTGCAATTGGAGCAACCTTTGGCTTCTACTCTTATGTCCTCATTTCTTCATCTGTCCCACAGTGTGCATCCGATCACCTTTCTCAAAAACTTCATTTCCATCACCTCTAGCTTCTTCAACTGTTCTGCCTTTACACCCTAGATTTCTGTACCATACAATAGTACTGGTTGCACCACTGTCTTTTACACCTAACTTTTCAGCTTCTTTGGCATTTTTCTGTCATAGACTACACCTGATACTCTACGGCAGTTGGCTGCAGCCTCTCTGAGTCTAGCTTTGACCTCTTCATTCAGACTACCCTTCTCCTCAACTACTCCTCCCAGATATTTGAAGCTGTTTACCTGTTCCACTATCTTCCCTTGTATCTCTATTCTCAGGTTCTTCTGATTTCCCCATTTTGCTGCCATTACCACCATCTTATCTGTGCTTAGTTTCATCCCATGTGCCTTCAGATTTGCATTCCATTGTCCTATCCTTTGCTCAGAGTCTGCATGTACTGCCAATCATCTGCATACAGCAGCTTTGTTGATCCATCCCCTCCAACCTGTTTGCTAATGTAGTCCATCACCAGTATGAATAGCAGTGGGTTCAGAGCTGAACCCTGATGTATACCCACACCCACTGGGAACCCCTCTGTGACGCCGAGCACTGTTCGTACTTGAGTCATTGGGTCCTTGTACATAGACTGCACTAATTCTACAACTGTTTCTGGGACTTCAAACCACTACAGTACTGCCCAGATCAGCTTTCTTGGGACCTTGTCATATGCTTTCTCTAAGTCTAGGAATGCCCAGTTCACCTCTCTCCTCATCTCTAGCTTCTTCTCAAGTATCTGTCTCATTGCAAACATTGGGTCAATTGTGCTGCATACTGATCTGAATCCAAACTGCTCATCTCCCATATTACTTTCTACTACTCTGCGCATCCATTTATCAATCACCCTCTCCAGATCTTTCATGCAATGTGATAAAAGTTTGATGCCTCTGTATTGCCCACAGTTGAGGATGTCTCCTTTGTTCTTGTACACTGGCATGAGTATGCTTATTCTCCAGTCATCTGGATACGCCTTTTTCTCCACACTGCTATTAGTAACCTCAGGAGCCATTTCTCCGCTATCTCACCCAGCATCTTTATCATATCTGCTGTGACCTCATCTGAGCCTGCTGCTTTCCCTGACTTTATCTTCCTTAGTGCTGTTCTTACTTTTTCTAGGGTGGGCTACTCTTCTTCTCTCATTGTAGGCTGTTTCTGGGGCAGTACAGCTTCTGTTGGGTTTCCTTCATTCAGAAGCTGTTGTAAATACTCCTTCCATCTGCCTTTGATGTCCTCTGGGCTGGTGAGCAGGTTGTTGCTGGCATCTCTTATGAAAGGTGTCTGACAATCTTCTTTATCTTTCTGGCTTTCCCTTGCAACCTGATATAGTTTTCTTTGTGCTTCTTACTGAGTCACTTTTCAGAAGTTGGTACAGTGCCTCTGATGCCCTATTCTTTGCTATTTCAACTTCTTTCTTAGCCAACCAGTAGTCCTGCCTAGCCTGGTCTGTCTTTTCTGTCTCCCACTTCTTCCTGCACTCCTTTTTTTCTTTTGATGACTTCTGCATTCCACCACCAGCTTTACTTATGTACCTTATTTCCATACCTGGCTTGGCCACATATATTTTCTGTAGTCCTAACACATCCTGTTTTTAGGTGCTGCCATTCTTCTTCAACTCCACCTATTTCCTCCTTTTCTTGAGGTGTTAGAGCCCTGAGTAATTCCTTGAACTGTTGTACTTTCTCTCCAATCAACTTCCATGTCTTCAGCCTGGTCTCTGTTGACCTTAGAGCCTTTTCTGACCACTGCTTTCAGCTGATTGTTGCAACTAGTGGTTTATGCTGTGGGCTGACTGTTTCACTGGGGATGACTTTGCAATCATGGATTCTTCCCAAGTGCCTTTTCCTTACTAGGAGGAAGTCTTGGTTGTATGGTGACTACTGTTGTATGTGATCTTGTGACTGTCTCTCTTTCTGAACCATGTGTTGGCTACTATCAAGCCATTTGCCAGACAGAAGTCTGGAATGGCTTCCCCTTCTTTATTCCTTTTGCCCCACCCATGTGGACCCAGGCAGTCCTCATATCCTGTTCTGTCTGTCCAAATATGTGCATTCAAATTACCCATTATCAACAGCAATTCATGTTGTCCTGCTTTATCAAGTAGGTCCTTCAACTGCTGTCTGAATGCACCCTACTGTTGGGCATAGGCTGAGATTATGAATGCTGCCCTGTCATTACACTGGAGTCTGACTGCCATGAGTCTGTCATTAATTATGATGATATCCCCTACTGCCTTCTGAAGCCTCTCTGTCACCACATTTCCTCCACCTGAGTAATAGATGATGGATCCTAAGCCCAGTGGCTTTGCTGCACTGCTCTTCAATCTCATCTCCTGGATACATAAGAAGTCCAGCCTCCTCTGTATCATCATGTCATCCACTTTCAAGCTGCGTCCTGTCAGTAAACCTACATTCTCAGTTCATGTTTCAGTTCATGTTTGCCAGGTTGGTTGGTTTTACGTCCAGCTTTTGCTCAAAAGAGCTATCCCAGGTAAACCAGGTTGGGCAACTAGACACTGGACAGTCAGTAGCTTATTGACCCGGGGCTGCTGGGCTTTATGGTGGGCACACACTGGCCAAAAGGGGCACACATATCCCTCCCACTGTCAGCATGGGTCCCTGGCGTGGGTCAGAGTAGGCTGAGTCCTCAACCCACTTATCACCTGTAACTACCCATGCCCATTTTTGGAGACATTAGTCAACATGACTGAATCACCTAGAGACATATTTTAGACCATTGAATGGCTAGCCCTGCTACAGCATGCAGTCTGTGATCTGTGTTCTCTTATCTTTAGGATACTGTGCACCACAGTAGATGACAAAAGTGGTTGGTCTGTACAACCCCCCCCCTCCCATAGGGCACCATGTAGAGTCTGTGCTGCTGCCCACTGCTCCATTCATTGGTGAGACTGAGATGGAAACACTCAGCATTTTTTTTGGACATGGGAGAAACCCCACGGAGACCCAGGGAGAACATGCAAACTCCAAACAGGCATTGGTCAGGATCGAATCTTGTATCTTGTGCATGGGAGGAGAAGACCTTAACCATTAAATATATATATATATATATATATATATATATATATATATATATGGGTATAAAGAGCAAACAATAGTGACATCTTTGAAATATGGCTGTCATCCGCGTAGAAGTTTGCTAGAGAGACATGGTTTGCTTTAACATACAATTCCACATATATTTCAGGTCTGAAACACAAATGAATGTCATTATTTACTGATGTCAATGCTCAAATCATCCCAGTGATTTGTCAGAAACCCACAACTGTTATGGGCAACAGACCAAACATATGAGCCACGCATCTGGACAGTGTGTAGACATTTGGACAGTGGAGAGGTATGCCCGCAGTCATGTAACATAATAAAAAAACCCATCACAGCTGTCAACCATGTCACCTTCTGAACCACAGTCACCTTTGAACCACAGTAAGGCCAACATGACACAACCCCAAATCAGCTTTGGGGAATTACCCATGTATAACCAAATATATCATGCACTACAGGGATGGAACTGTAGGGGAAAAGCAGATATCGGTTCAAAAATTTCCACCCACAACCATCTGCACCACAGTCACAGCAACATACCAGTACCTCAAATGAACTTGAGTAGAACGACTGTTTAAACGGACATACCCTGATTGCCACTCACACACTACACTGACATATACTGGCCCAACTAACAGTCTACTGGGAATCTGAGGTGTTACAGATCATTTCTCAGTATGCCCCTAAAAACATATACACCTGATCGACCACCAGCAAGCATAGCAGCATGCACAGTCAGATAGAAAAAGGATCTATGACACTCACATCTGCTACTCTCCCTACACAGCCCAGCAAACATTGACACACAAAACTGCTAGACAATCCTGGCAGTCTGTTTACAATGTCCAGACATGCATAACTCTCATATGTACAGATTTCCACAGAATGTCCAGAGTGTGGAACCATATTCATGGCCACTGACGCATATCACTTCCAGGAGTCTGCTAAGTCACCGGGAAGATACCTGGAGTGCAGTCACTAAATAATGATACACCATACCTCTGAACTCGTACTGCAAGACATCTGGACAAAGCATGAAATACTTGGGGGACAGGGGGCCGGAAAGAGGGACATATCTCACATAATGGTGTTACAAACTGAAACAGTTGCTGGTGTTACAGGCTTTGCTGGGACATAATATCCCTGAAGGATATGATGTCTGAAACACTAATGGATGTCAGCAGTTACTGACTCCAATCCTCACATTATCCTACTGATTCCAAAAAAACAGATGTTATCTGAGGAACAGACCAAATGTAACAAGCAAACCTCTGGGCAGTCTGTGGACATCAGGACAGTCGAGAAGTATGTCAGAGCCATATCACTGTTAGACGTCAAGTCAGGCAGAAAATGCATGTCCAGACAAACCCTGTTAATCTAGCAACCCTCTATGTGTATAACAGCACTACTTACTTTCAATCTGTACCCAATTCTGGAACTGTGTCCCCCATGTTGTTGGGCTGTCTCCACATGTTCTGTCCTGAAAGGTATTCCCATCTACTGTTTGTAAGCTGTAGCCCCCACACCTCCATAATGTCCTCCACACAGGCAAGGAAAAGGGACAAGTCCCACATGAAGGATGTAATTTTAGCACTGTATTGCTATGGCATTGGCTACTAGAAAGACAACACAGCTGTTCTGGATGCAAGTAGCAAGTGGGAGACACTGATTGGTGCATGTCTCAACCCATCTACACAAAAACAGCCTGCAACTCACAAACCTAACCATTTGCATTGTTGTGAGGAAACTCTTCAGCACTGTAACAGGTATGTCAGTCATGTAAGTTTGTAACAGAATGGAGAAGGGGGGTGCAATGATGTTAAATGGGACATTAAACACTAGGCCATGACAAGAGCTGGTGGACTCACATGCTGCAGTCTGGCACCTATGGCTAATTCATCCTTGCCCTGTCTGCATTGACATGGAACACAACTGTGGTCCCTGGGTCACCCCAGCAAAGGTTAGCTCATGTATAACTACTACCGGTGTGTCTGTTGTCCAATACTGAGTGTGTCACTGCTAGGCCAGCTACCTGGGATGTTGTAATTATTCATATGTCACCTGTGAATGCTACTCTAATACATATACCTGTCTTACAAATGTAAGAGACTTATATAGGGTATGTGCATAGTACACAACAGGTGCAGATGTGTGTGTTGAACTGCATGTGATACACTAAGCCCATAACTGAGAACTGTCCAGAGTTTTGCAGACTGACCACATGTCTGGCTCACATTTGTAGTCAAGGCCTCATATAGTTGGGTATTGTCTGGCACATCACTGGCAACAAATTAAAGACTGAAGTCATAACGTATTAGTATACATTTGATTGTCAGATGTCATATCCTGCAGAGTAGACCTGTGAATGTGACACCATCTTTGCTGGGAACTAAGTGTGTTTCAGCTAGATTCATAAAGTGACACTATTTAATGGCCTTTGCCCACCACTGATGTGTGCCTTTGTGCAGATGTCTAGCTTTAACAGGAGCTAGGTGTCTTACCCTGAAACCCATGTCAATGCAAGTGTACCTTGTCCTGTAGGATGCCAAAATTTGTGTATTCACCGATACCTACTTTGTAGCTGGGGAGAGCACACCAACCTTGCCAGGTCACTCATCCCATTATATGTTTAGACCCCAAATGGAGGCCTGCAAAGCCACATGAGGTGGAGTGATGAACCTTAGCATACACATACACAACTCCAGGCTGGCCAAACAGTATGACACATGGGAGACATCCAAAGTGCAGTTAGTAGTTGACAAAACACCTACTCAAATCATAGCTAGCTACAGGCCTCCAACCATGACTATAGACACCCACCACACCTATTGGGACCTGCTGGAATCTGTCAGGATTCAGTTGTCTACCCTGCTCCTGGGTAACTCCAAATACCCAACCATAGTGTGCATGACCTATGCCACCTGAACATGAATGCACATAGATTCATTGGCTTTGTCAATGGCAATACAGTGGATCAGCCGGTCAACACTCCTAGGACAGGTGGAAATATCCTGTATCTAGCCCTAACCAACATGAATAGACACTGTAGCACTCCTACAGTACCATCCTCCTTGGTAATATCTGACCATATAGCCATCGTTGTTCAGGTCACCATCTCCCCTGCTCACCCCCCCTTTACAGTTTGAAACAGAATTAACTGTACACAAATGACTATAAATCCCCGCAGAGCAGGTAGAAGTAGCTGTACAGCCAACATCTCATTTGCTGGAACAAGCAGCAGTGTCCAGGCCTACACCACAATACTATGTGGGCACCACATATCTGTATGGATTCAGCAATACCTGACAGGAGAACATCATCTCCTCAGGGTAGAGTAAATGCCTGTGGTGGACAGCAACAATACAAAACACAATAATAGGTGGAAATAATTGCTGAATGGGCCAAGAAGGAACAGATGCCTCATTGGAAGCAATGTCACCTTGGTCTGCACAAGCAAATAAGTTCACAGGTGATTTACCTTAAGGCTGTCTTTGACTGCAAATTGGACACATACACCAAGACCAATCAGTAGGCCTTCCACACATGTGTCTGCAATTCCAGAAGCAACACACAGATCTGCACTGTAGTGGTGATCAATAACATCACATACACAAATTCCATAAATATAGGCAACCAGCTGCAGACAGGTGAAGTGTAAACATCATCCCTCTGTCCCCCATTGGTGCACATGTGCATGCACAGCACCTGCCCCCCTCCCCTCATCATCAGGAAGCAGGTCCGTAATGTCCTCTCAAAGGCAACACACAGAGGTCTCCATAGGCCTGATACCATCCCTGGCAGCATCCTACATGAACACAGGCATGGGGCTCTCATATCCATTCTGCACTGTAGTCAACCACAGCCTGAGCACTGTTGTCATCCCATCTGCACAGAGGTCAGCTACTGTCATCCCTATACACAAAGGAGGAGCAATTCACTGACCCAGCTAATCATATGCACATCAGCCTAACTAGCCTGCTCTTCAAGGTCATGGAAGCCAATATCAAGGACATTATGAACAGGAACATCGGCAACATTGAAATACCTGAGCCAACACAGCATGGTATTGTCAAAAGGAGATCAGGCCTGTTAAACCTGGTCGACCTCTCTGAACTGGTCAACAAACACAAGGACGAGGGGAAGAGAAGATGGTGAACAATGCCTACCTTCACCTTGCCCAGTTCTCCCACAATAATCCCCAGGCAGCCAGGATACATATGCCTACACAACTAGGCACCAACCTGTAGGTTACCAGATGGGTAGCTAACTGGTCCAATGATAGTACCCACTCAGTCAAAGTAGTGAAACCCACCTCTAGTAGAAGATACTTCGAAAGCAGTAAACCACAAGGATCGGTCTGGGAGCCTCTACTGTTTCAGATATACATGTCTGTGGTATAGGACGAAAGCAGTGGTCAGTGACTGACCTGGTGTACATATGCTTGCAAGCTGGCCACCATCTTACATTCCCCAACTGATGTGAATATCTGCCAAGAGGCACTCACCCAATTAATAGGTTCATAGGTTCATATGTTGGTACTGGGCTATCTGCCCGAAGGCATATATTAGCCCAGCCTCGTTGTGCGGTATTCACCGCCCCTTTAGTAGTTCCCTAGACCCTTGTACTAGCAGCTAGTACCCTTGGCCCCTATCTAGTAGTGCTGTTGGTGTGATCCCCGGTGTGAACTTTCTGTTACCCATCCACTCATCAAGGTTCCTCTTGAAGAATGATAGTGAGGGGCTCTGTCTTATGTAGATTGGGACCCTGTTCCATTGTAAGGGAAGTCTCTGCGAAGGGAATCTATCCCTCCAGCATGTTCTATTCATTGTTGTGTTGAGGTTTATATCCCTAGAGTGTGTAGCTCAAGTCGATTTGGTTTTGTTAAGATGGAGCATGTTCAACAATTCTGGGTTGGACATGGCTCTGTACGTTAGACAGTGATCGCCTCTGAGAAAGCGATATGCAACAGAGAACAGTCTTAGCTTTTTCAATCATGCTGCATAGGGCAACTGTTTGAGGCCAGTAATCCTCTTGGTTAGGTACCTTTGTGGTCTCTCCAGCTGCTGGAGATGTCTAGCCAGGTACATTCCAATTGGTGCATTGTACTCAATAATGGGTCTGATGAGGAAAGAGTAGAGGGGCACCATTACATCCTTAGATCTTGATGCAAACCCTTTCGTGAATAGATGAGTCACATAGAAGGATTTTCTAACCACTTTGGCAACATGGTTATCAAAGGAAAGCTGACTATCTACTTGGGTCCTTAGATCCCTTATTTCTTCTTCAGATTTCAGGGGATTACCTCCTATGTTGTAGTTTGTGGGTACTCTGTTTTTTCCAAAGGGGATTACTACGCATTTTTTTGCATTTAGCTTGAGACCATGGCTTTGACACCATGCATCAGTCTCATTTAGGCCCTTCTGGAGGATCTCCATGTTGGCCAGAGACTCTATTATAGCACCCAGTTTGCAGTCGTCAGCAAACTTAGTCAGCCACAGCCCTTCCTTGCTTGCCTGTAGTTCTGAGAAGTATATGCCAAACAGGAGGGGCCCCAGGACAGAGCCCTGAGGCACACCACTCATTACTGGTCTGGATTTGGACATAGAACCCGCTACTCTTACTTTATGGGATCTGTCTGAGAGCCAGTTTGCAATCTATCTTGTGACGTAAGGGTTTATGTCCAGGCTGGTGAGCTTATCAATAATACCTGAATGGGGAATGGTGTCAAATGCTTTAGCAAGGTCAAGGTAATGACTGGTTTAGGAAGCATTACTGCAAACTGAATGCCAGGAGAGGCATCATTCCCCCTGTTGTGGAAGATGTCATCCACACTAAGTATGACAGTAATAATGTACTGAGCATGCAGTCAGGTGTGAGGCAACTTGTGCGCCAAGGTTGGTGGCAACCTGACAGTTTCCCACTGTGTGGGCACCATTGGATGGAAGGCTGTCTACATGGCCCTCCTCACAAATATGAATATATCATCCAGTAACCAGGAGGCCACAACATCCCTGTACTCCACCCATTTCAAATGCATTACCAACTACAATGGTTCTTTTAGCATGTACCTTGCCAAGCAAATGCAGCAGTTGCAGAGAACACAGAGGTCCCTGAACAGGCAATTCCAGGATTTGCAACACCTACTCTATACAGGCAGGCTGAAAGCCCTGTCCCTGTACTCATTCTCATACAGACTGATCATAGGTGACCTGTGTCTGGCATACAAGGCCATGTCCAAACCAGTGCGGATGGCATTCCTACATATCTGTAAGACAAATTGCACTCATACATCATGCATGCAAAGCCCTCACCTGGTCTGTAACATGCATAGTATTTGTTGGCAGGATAGTGTGGTGTTCCACACAATACACTGTCTGCAAAATACACTCCCTCCCCATGTCTAGCAGATTACGTGTATAGCCCTCTGGAAGAGGAAGCTGGACAACTGCATGTGAAATGAATGAGACACCCCTGGGATCCTGCATGTGTCCCAGATGGACAGAGGAAACAGATGCTGGCTTGGAAAGGGCATGGGCAAATGTCTGGACCAGGCTTATGAGGGCATCAGGGCCAATAGCCTGGTATCATCTTATGAGGCTGTGCATGTAGTACTTTACATGTGTCCTGTATGTATTGCAGACTGTCCTGCAATTTTGTGTGAAATTAATCCCTATGAGTCTGAACTGTGTATGTACTGCAGCGATAATGTGCAGTCCTGTCCCCTCATCAGTTATCATCACATATTGTTACACCTTGTCAGTGTATGTGGTCTGCATAGCAGTAAGTCAGCTCTTACAGTACATGTATATGCGCTTGGTGACACTACATAGCTCATTACAACAGCCTTGGTCTTGGCCACAATTACCATTTTGCTACCAGGCCCATCACACAGTAGGATTTGTCACCTTTTGTTGTGGGCCGGACAGTAGCAGTGATAGAGATGGATTGTGGCAGGCAGAACTACTGTATCATCTGCCCTGAAGGACCCATAGGTGTCACAGTGCCAGACTGTACCAGGAGTGTGTGTGTGTGTGTGTGTGTGTGTGTGTGTGTGTGTGTGTGTGTGTGTGTGTGTGTGTGTGTGTGTGTGTGAGTGTGTGTGTGTATCTCACCAAACATAATACTGCAGGGTATTACTTTACATATGTTGTGGTTCCCTCGCAGGGGAACACAGGAGTTGGTGTCCCTCAACCTCACAACCTGATGTCAGTGTCAGACTCCCATGATGATGGTGGTCAAATTGAGGCACAGGTGGGGTCATTGGTGCCTGGACCTGTGCCACTGTTTTGCATCCCACTCTCACCCACCATGTCCCCACACACAATCAGTATGCCCACACATGCCCAGTCTCCATCAGCCATGGATAGTGGACAGTGTAAGGGTGGTGGCATGGAAAGGCTAGTGTGTTGAGTATGGTGAGTGAGTGTGTAGACACCAGCCATAGGCAGAGGGCAGGCAAGGTCACACACAGGCAGATGGATAAGGGTGCTCACCAGAGAACTGCTGCCCATCAAGCCCCTGTCACAAATGCCATGGCAGGTGTTACCAGATGCATGCTATGATCCATTATGGAGGCACAGGTGTGTACTGATTGCAACACCAGACAGATTCTCAGGGTTATACATGCAGTGCTACTTGCCATGAGTGGAGACCTCCATGCATCATCCTGCCAATCTTGTGAATAGACAATGCGGTGTGACAATGTCACTGCTCAACAATGCACTGTCTTTGCTTGAGCATGTGGTGGGAGTAGGGCATTGGCCAGGTGGACGTAGGTCAGCGACATGATCAGCTGTGAGCCCACATGGCCATGCGCATTAAAAGTCCCATAGTGGCAGTACCAACTGCACTACTGAAGGGAGGGTGCTGTCCACACCACACTGGAGCAGGCCATATGCACATTGTCCTGTCCAGTCACATTGGGGATGCTGGTCCAGCAGACAGCAGTCACCATAAGGGGGTAGTACTGCATTTGTCCTTGGGCCTGGCGATGCAAGTGATACTCCTGACAGAACCAGTTACTGCTTCCCTGCCAGGAGATGGTGAACCATACATCCTGCCATGTACGGTCCACAGCTGTCCAACATAGACCTGTGTCAGGCATCCACATTGCTTGCAGGTGTGCAGACAAACACTCACACATCCCTATCACAGGCCAGTCACCACCAGACACGCACATCTCCTCTGCATGGCCCAGGTAGATATCACCCCTCCAGACACACACAAACACACACACACACACACACACACACACACACACACACACACACACACACATATACACACACACAAATGTCAGTCATATGGCCAAGCATAGGCCTCTGGCAATCCAACACCACACCCTATGCATGTGATGATATGTGCCACAACCTTGTTATCCATACCATCGATGCACAGACATGCTCCAGTTGCTCTGATGCACAGGGTGACTATGGTACAGTGTAGCAATGTCATGCTGTGTAAGGTGCTGTCTGCTGGCAATAGTTGAGGTGTATGTACCTTGTTAGCCATGATACACTATTGCTGTTAGTACTGCTGACTGACTGTAGTGTCACATACTGTATTCTAGTTGTGTTCCAGGTGTCAGTGTGTCTGCCGGCTATGGACCTGATTGCAATAGCAATGTTGGGTAAGACAGAGTGGTAACACAGTCACCTTATCATAGTCAAGATACAGCTGTACAAGTACATGTTTACCAGGTGTGTTTACATGCAACAGTGTGTGAGATGCAATTGTGGCAGACAGAATGACCTTGCATACATACCTTTGACACAGTCACCTAGACTGCATGCATGTCACCTGGGTGTTCCGTAGGCCCACAGGCTCACACATATAGACAAGATTACCTGAGTACTGGCACTAGATCCCTCACCAGCTTAGCCATTACTTTCACTGCAACAGTTTCAGCCATCAGTACCTGTTGCCTTTGCCATTTTCGTCACATGCACTTAACCATCATGTAGTTGATATAGGTTTGCCTGATACTGTGTATGACAGGTTTGGGGTATGTATTCCTGACACAGGTCAGATTGTGTTAGTCTAACCTGAAAATCACCAGCATGTGTGTCTGCTATCTCATATGCATGTCTGGCCTCTCTTGCTGGTAGTGCACACAGAGTCATAGTCCTGTACATGGGGCAGCTGATGAAAGGCTAGGCACAGCCCCTACCTGCACAGTCTTATGAATGATAGCACTAGATACATAACACAGATAGCACAGCAGTACTGTACTGTGGCAATGTCTGCCACTACTATTGAAGTGGGTGACAATTGCAGGGACTGTTAGGATTGGCAATGGTGGGTTCAAAGGCTTTTAGCATGTTACAGCTATCTCACACACACACATGCATACCACTGCACATGGAGGTAGCACTTATCAGAGTGGATGACCTACCCATCTATTAATGCACAATACACAGTGATACGACAATTGCACCACAGTGGCTTGGTGTTAGAAACTGTGTAGCTGTACTTGTATGGTGGATGACATCTGTAGAGGCCAAAACCAGTTTGCCGATTGGGGAGTTTGCATGGTGGAAGAGGCATACAACATGGTGTAGCCATCACATACACACACTGAAGACAGCCACAGGGGCTGTTCATATGGAAACACATACACAGTTGCCAATAGACATATTAGTAACTCTACGCATCCACTTGTATGTACTATAGTGCTGTGTACACATGCCATACTCCACATACATTATATACCTGGGACATAACACACATCCCCTTACAATAGGTAATCATGCAAATGCCTTCATGGATGGTGGGATAACCCACCAGACATAGCGATTGGTCTCATCTACTGCTCCTACATACATGCACAAGTGAAAGTGTGACAGACTTTGTATCAGCATGATGTGCCAGTCAGGTATGGTGACTGAGGCTGAAATGTGTGCCAGTGCAGTAACTGTGACATGTTTGGCAATGATATCACAGGAATGCTCATTGTCAGGGGACACAGACAACATATAGGTTGCAAACATGTGGATATCACATGTACATCTGTACAGATGACTGGTATGGGCTGTATAATGTTACATGGTGCATGTGAGGCAGATGCTATTAACAGGGTCTTTAAAGTAATGTCATGGGTAGGGGGTCCACAGGCCTTAAAATGGTATGACCTACACACACAACAGCCACAGGGGATAAGCTTCACAGACTACTATAGCTGCTGGTATTGAGATTAGAACTCCTACCTGTTTTCACTATAGATTTATGCAGTTTTTGCACACACCACAAAGCTTACAGGGCTGACAACTGTATAAAGGTAACATCTAGGATGAAAAACTTCAGCAGATCTTATAAAGTAGGGTAATGAGATGTGTACTGGGTAGTGCATGCCTCAAAATGGTATAACTCACACCCCAGAGAATATGAATCTCACCCAAATACACACTGATGTGACTCTGTCTCTCTCTCTCTCTCTCACACACACACACACACACACACACACACAGTTGCCAGTATTGGGATTAGAACCCCTACTTATCTAGTTATGTATACTATAGTGTTACACAGTCATCACATGTGCCACGGAGCTTATAGGATTTAACAGTGTCACAAGGTATGTCTAGGGTGATTACATCAAAATCCCTTGTAAAGTGGGCCAATGGGATGTGAACTAAACACCACAAAATGGTATAACCCACATCCCTAGAGAATATGATTCCCACCCAAACACATGCACGCACACACACACACACACACACACACACACACACACACACACACACGCATGCACGCATGCACACACACATACACATACACACACACACACACACACACACACACACACTGATGTGGGTTTCACACACACACACACACACACACACACACACACACACACACACACACACACACACACACACACACACACACACAGTTACAAGTACTGAGATTAGAACCCCTATCTGTCTAGTTATGGAGTTACACAGTTTTCACATGTGCCAAAGAGCTTATATGATTTAACAGTGTGACAAGGTATGTCTAAGGTGATTACATCAAGAGGTCTTGTAAAGTACATCAATGGGAAATGTACTGTGTGGGAAGGGCATCAAAATACATCACCCTACAAACATACATACTTACAAACATCTTCACACACACACACACACACACACACACACACACACACACACACACACACACACACACACACACACACACACACACACACACGCGCACTCATTTGCTGAAACTGAGAATAGAACCCCTGCCTATCTAGCTATTTGCACTGTACTGTTATATAGTAATTGCATGTACCACAGAGCTTACAGTGCTGAGGGCTGTCCAAAGGTACTTCTAAGAGGAATTACATTGGCAGGACTCATCAAGTATGGCACTGGAAGGTGTTGTGGATGGAAAAGTCCTCAAAATACGTTATCCTACAAACATACATACTTACAAACACTTTTACACACACACATTTGCAAGACTTGAGACTACAACCCCTGTCTATCAAGTTATTTGCATTATATTGTTACATGGTTATTGCACATGCCACCGAGCTTATAGGGTTGAGGGCTGTCCAAAGGTACTTCTAAGGGGAATGACATTAGCAAGACTGATAAAGTAGGACACCGGGAGGTGTTGTGGGTGGGAAAGTCCTCAAAATACTTTATTCTACAAGCATACACTCTTACCATCTCTTGCACATACACTTATACACATACACATTTGCCAGACTGGAGAGTAGAACCCCTGCCTATCTAGTTATTTGTACTATAGCGTTACGCAGTTATTGCACATGCTACAGAGCTTACAGGGCTGAAAACTGCCCAAAGGTACTTCTAAGGAAATGACATTGGCAGGACTGCTAATGCAGGGCACTGGGTGGTAAAGTCCGCAAAATATTTTATCCTACAAACATACAAACACATGATCATACACTTACGCATACACACACACACACACACACACACACACACACACACACACACACACACACACACACACACACACACACACACACACATTTTCTGGCTCAGAGAGTAGAACCCCTGCCTATCACATTATTTGTACTACAGTGTTATGCAATTATTGTGTGTGCTACAGAGCTTACTGGGCTGACAACTGCCCAAAGGTGCTTCTAAAGGGAATGACATCGGCAGGACTGCTAAAGTAGGGCACTGGGTGGAAAAGTCCTCAAAATTCATCATCCAATAAACCTCCACACTTACACACACACACATTTTCCAGAAATGGGAATGGAATCCCTGCTTATTTAGTTATTTGTACTATACTGTTATATAGTTATTGCATGCACCATGGAGCTTATAGGGCTAGGACTGTGCAAAGTTACTTCTAAGGGGAATGACATCAGCAGAGCCGATAAAGTGGGGCACTGGGAAGTGTTGTGAGTGGGACTAGCCTAAAACTGGCTCAACTACAAACACACACACACACACACACACACACACACACACACACACACACACACACACACACACACACACACACACACACACACTCTCACACACTCTCACACACTCACACACACACATTTGCCATGACTGAGATTAGAACCCCCTTCCTATCTAGTTATTTGTAGTATAGTGTTACAGTTATCGCACATGCTACAGAGCTTATAGGGGTGATAGTTGTCCAATGGAACTTCTAAGGTGAATGACAGCAGCAGATCTTGGGAAGTGTACTGAGTGGGAACAGTCTCCCAATACTTAGACCTACAGACACATGCACACACACACACACACACACACACACACACACACACACACACACACACACACACACACACACACACACACACACACACACACACACACACACACACACACACACACACACACACACACACAAGCAGGTGATGTGATATTATAACCCCCACCTCAGTACTATTATGCAATGGGACTCACCTTTTATGCTGGCATGTGTGACAGGTTACAGCTGGTATGCCACTGTCCACAGCAGGACATCAGCCTATGCCATTCAGGGTATCTGTGTGTGTGACTCACTCTGTGTGTGCTCCCAGTGTCTCTCTCTCTCTCTTTATCACTGTCTGTCTCTCACTTCCCCACATCTATGTGTATGTATGCTTGAAATATTGTTATCTGTTGTCCCTATATATGTCTGTGTATCACATGCAATGGATGCAGATATATCACATCTGGGCCACCTACAGCTGGCTGAGGGTAATCCTGTCTGATGGGTGTGTGTAGGAACAGAGTTAAGGTGTACATATCTGTCTGTATGCACAGACATATATACTCAGTGCAGTCATATAGTCCGATGTGGGTTCCAACATAACTTCACCTGTGATTCTTTAAGTGTAGGAGAATACCCATTCTGACCTTCTATAGTGAGAATGGGACTCCATTCCAGAGACAGGTGTACTCCGGTCTGGGGTTTTGTGTTCTACAGCCATAACTGTCAGGAGTAAACATGACTTTCCTAGGGTTACTAGGTTTGTTTAGCAGACATTTTCTGACATATCTGTAGTCTGACACTGCACTGTATTGTGTCACTACCTAGTGACAGACATCCTCAGATCATCACAGTACTTTACCAGAGGAATACAAGATGTATGCTTCACAGACCAATATTATGAACCCAGCTATGTACATTCTTGCCCAACAAGGCCAGTTGGGATGTGTGGCTGTAGCCAATTGACTGATGATGCTTTGTAAATAGTCCAGCAACTTGGTGATATACTGGCTGGGGATCACCTGCTTGTGTGTTATCTTTCTTACCTGAGATGTCATATCCTGGTGCAGCCATACCTCTCAACTGTATATTTTTTGGCAGATTGTCCAGGCGTTTGCCTAGAGGTTTTGTCCAGTCTACATAAACTTGTGTTTCTATGGCAAGTCATTTGCATATAATTAAAGACCGATGTTAAAAAATCATGACAGACATTAATGTTTCAGACTACATAACCTTCAGACAATTCCCGCTACTGCAAAACCCTCATCCTGCCAACTTTTTCAGTATGTAAGGGCAATATTTACAACACATGCCTATCACTGTGCCTTTGTCCCACTTTTATTTCTGGCCTTGTCCAGATGTCTTGCTGTCAGAGGTTGGGAGGTATGGGTGTGGGTACAGAGAGCATTCTACTGTGCAGACATGTCCATTATATGTGTAGTATATTCCATATAGCACTGTCACTTCCAGGTATATCAGTGGCAGAACAGTAGATGTAGCTGACATGCATAATAGTTAAGTCTATTGAGAAAGGTTAGTGCTTTCATGGTGTTACCGTTTCTCCAGACCAATATAAAAACTATGGTAAAAGTTCACAAACTTAAAACAAGTCATAATGAAAATGAACCAATTAGTGACCTAAGATGATTGTTTCATTTTCATTATGACATGTTTTAAGTTTGTAAACTTTTACCATAGTTTTTATATTGGTCTGAAGAAGTGACAAGCCCATGAAAGTGTTAAACCTTTCTCAATAAACTTAGCTGTTTTTGATTTTTTGCTGTTCATCATTTTTGCACTGTGTTGGGTAACTCACATTTATTGTTTTTTTACTATTTATCATTGTTTGTGAGTAACCTTTGGCAGTTGGCTAGCTTGCTTTTTTGTTTTTTTATGCATAATAGTTGTCACTGCAGTTATCTGCACATGGCCCTGTCAGGGACAGCACTGTACCTAGGTCACTACAACATAACAGCCGGGAGTAAGTGCTGGCCAGATCCTGACAGTATTAACATGTGAACATGCAACATGTTTTCATGTGTATTGGGACAAGCCTGGCATGTGTGCTCTGCTGCTAATTCCCTGCAAACATACATGTTACTGCATTTTGGTGGGAATATGTGTGGGGAGGCACACCTGTCAACTCTAAACATTTGCACAGACTGTGCTGATATTTGCCTTACATTTTGGTTTAATTTAGCATAATATTGTGCCCTGTCTTGGAGACTTGAGACATATCACTATAGTCCACAGGTAAGATTGTACTGACATATATTTGAGTTTCAGACTTCCTACCCTTCAGAGCCTTACTGCAACTGCAAGACCTGCTATGCTATCACTGTGTAAGTCTGTAGGGGGTTTTCCATCATTGTCCCCATTTGTGGGCCTTTGCCAGACATTTCTTTATAATTTTCTATGGCTGACTTCCTGGGTGAGGCTGAGGGGTTAGTGTGAGACCCACACATTGACATCCATGCATGTGACCTATGACTTCCCAATTTGTTAGCTCCCCCCACATATGCTGCAGTGAGAATTGTCACCTAGGGGACTACTGCATTATCTGGGGAAGCCAGTACTGAGCAGACATTTCCTGCTGTCCCACATAGCTATCAGTTGTCTGCTGCTATCCCAGTAGGCCACCCCATTCGCTTGCATGCATGCTGCAATACCATAGATATGCTACCAGAACATAGTAATACATTCATTTATTAAGAAGACTGACTTACCTTGTGCCTGCAGGAATTGTGAGGACGGTGCTTGAGGGCTGCCTATGTCAGACGCACATAGTACACTGCCTAAACATGGTCAGTTACAGATAGTGTAATGTGTGTGTCATCCATTTTACTGTGTGTGCGAGTCAGAGAGACATGTCAGTCCCTGGGTCCCTACAGTGTCAATGTGTGTGCTATGTGTTGCCTCTTTGCCAAGGCCAGGGCATATTGGGCATGCCTCTGTCTGCCTACAGTGGCTGGCTCAGATGGTGCCTCTTCCGAGTCCCACTGTGTCTGTGGGGACCTTGGCAATGGTGGTGGGCTGTGTGGCCCTTCCCTGTGCTGTTCTTGCTGCAGCTGTTTCCGCAGGATCATATTGTGTAGCATGGCACATACTATGAACATGTGTGCACATGTGACTGAAGAGTACTGCAAGGCTCCACCAGATATGTCAAGGCAGCAGAACCATGATTTGAGCGTCCCAAGCACATGCTCTGTAATGATCCTGGTTTGTGCGTGTGCCTCATTATGGCGTTCTTGATTGGGTGTGTGTGTATTTCTGATGGGTGTCATCATCCACAGCTCCAGTACATAGCCAGCATCCCCCACCAGATGGCCATACTGGATGTCCCCACTGACAAATTCCATGTACAGCTGTGATGAAATCCAGATGTGGGAGTCATAGCTTCCAGGGCTGCCAGCACACACATTCATGATAATGCTCTAGGCATTGCACATGACCTGGCAGTTGATGGAGTGGAAGCCCTTGCGGTTTATGTAGACTCTACCCTGTTCACTGGGTGGTGCTTTGATGTGGATGTGCGTGCAGTCTATCGTACCAAGTACCTCTGGGTAGTCTGCTACACTGTGGAAGAGACGCATATTGCTGGTCCTCTCCTCATGGGTGTTGGGGAAGTAAATGTGCTCACCAACATGTGGTAGCATGGCATCCAGGAACTGGTGGAGTACCCTGGATGCAGATGCCTGTGAGACCCCCATCATGTCCCCGTTAGATCTTTGAAAAATACCTGTAGCTAGTATTCTTAAGGCTACACATACCTTGATATCCACTGGGATGGGTTCCTCTCTGTTGGCTCTGGGTCTGAGTTGAGGCCAGCACAGCTCTGTGATTTTCTGAAGTATGTCTCTGTTTACCCTGTAGCACTCTACTATCTCCAGGTCATGTAGCCCCTTGTAGGACACCCTGGGTCCGAACACTCTTCTTCTCTGCCTCATTCTAGGGTGGTTGTCGGCATTATCCTCGTCACCACCCTCAGCCTCTAGCACATACTGATGTATCAAAGCAATGGCAGCCCCTAACATTTTTTTGGTTAAATTCCCCCACATGTGTACACCAATGGAGCAGGGTTTGTGGGAAAAACAGACTGACAGGTTTTTGCACAGTTTATACTGTTGTGCTGCAGATGCTGCCTGTATGATTTGCTGACTATGATGCATTCCACCTGCCAGTTATGTTATTTGTACTTGATTGCTTTTATTCTGCTATTTCCCATTTTTTTTTCTTTTCTTCCCTTCCCATTTCCACCCCTTTTAAATTTCAAGGCATGCCACACAAACCTGGTGCCAAAATGTAAACAGTTCTGCGATTTCTGTTTTTTTTTTGTTTGTTTGTTTTTTTGTTTTATTTTAGAACTTGTGCACCTTGCAAACTCGTTTAGCTAATGTAAACACTGTGCAGTAAAAATGACTCTCCCCTGAACATGAACACACTCTTCATTTCATGGAATAAGTCAATACTGCCTCAGACACAGCCCCTTGCTTGGCTGTGCTTAGCTAAGCTCATATGGGAGCCATGGAGCCCCAATGTGCTTTCACCAAGCATGACACACCCCTTTTCATGTCAGCTGCTTCTCCTGCTTACACCACTGCCTTATAGCTCCTACATAGTTAGCTGCAGCCAGAGAATGGTCTCTCATTTAGTGATTCAGTAAAATTTGCTAATTTGCATACCCCACTGCCTTAGTCCCTGGTTACACCGCTACACTACAGCCTTCCTCCTTAGCAACCAGTGTTACCTGTTATTGTTTTGATTCTGCATGTCATAGACTATAATGGCAAAATGCAAATTTTGTTTAAAATAGTCTTTTCTCATTTTTTTTTTTGCATTTTCAGCACAATCCTGTTTGAGCGCCACTGCCCTATTCTTAAATGGCTGAAATTGGCAAAAAAAAAAAAACTTTTATTTTCATATTTTTGCAACACTTTTCCATCCCAATGGCCATATATTTGGCCATTGGCATGCCTAAGGATTTTAATACATGCTTTACTTTGAGCAGTCATGCCTTCGTTTTGAATTTTGCAGAGATTTATTCGGCTAGTAGCCGAATGCATTTGTGCACCTCGCACTGTTCTTGCACAGATGCCTGCCTGCTTACTGAATCACTAATTCACTTCATTTGCATGGTTTTCACCAGAAAATTAGGTAATTAGCATTATTCAGTGGTGTCTGTACAAGTATAGTGCTGGCAGGCTCGTGCACACTCCCAGCCTTGTTTACTGGATCGCTTGGTGGCCATATTCCATGCAGGACTGCTACACTATTCCTGCACGTTGAAACAGCTTATTGAATCCCGGGGAATGTGTTTGCACTATGGTAACCAATAAACAGATGTTAACCAATGCAGATATTAACACATAAGTACATAAATGACACAATATTAGTGTGTCAGCCATCAGGAAAATAATTATGATACAAAGAATACTAAGTCAAATGTTATAGTTGAGGGTGACTATAATGTGAAGTGGGACAACATTAAAAAAGACAGATGTCTGGTGTATTAGAACTGTGGCCCTTTTCTATGGTAGTCCTACACTCCCAGCTATTACCAGAAGAAGAATATAAAAAAGATATGTCTGTATTTAATTTCATTGTTATCTAATGCAAGGTCACATTAGTAAAATACAGGCTGTAGTTCTTATATTCGAACCCAGAACCAAGTGCACTTCAGCTCAACACTTAATATCTGCAGCTACAGGTGAAGTTACATGACTGACTCCTTTCCTACGGTTAGTGCTGTTAAATGCAGTGCAATGGCACTTAGTGGGTTTGTGCCATGTACACTTACTTTAATAAAATGCATCTTGTGTCTATTTTTAGATGTTTGGGTCTTGACTGCTACCTGGGTGGTCCAGTCATGCAGTTTGTGCACTGCTGCCATCCATGTAAACCAGCTGAGCATAGCTAAAGACGTTTGTGCTAAGAGCAGCACCTCACAAACAGTGGCCTACAAATTAGAAGAAAAACACAAGTTATAACAGGCAGAAACAGAAATCAATGTATGACATACACAATACAACATGCTACTACACATGAAATATACCTACATAGGTCTACCGTCCAATTCACCATCCAATGCATTGTAGCAAGCAACAACATTCATTCAGCACACAAACAAATTGAACAGAATTTACAGTTATATTACAATATGAAATGTTACATGCACATGTAGTAAAATGTTTATCTTTGAAAATACTGCACTTAATGATTACACACCCTGTTATGATTCTTGCTTGGAAATATACAGCACCATCTTAACTGTCTGTGTTCCTTGGTCATTCAGCAGTTATCTGACCAGTACTCTGGGAGATACAATGTGTAAACCAGTCTATATCATTGCACTTACAATGTCAAAGGACAGTAACTGGGAATAATATGATATGCAAGTGCCAGTTGAGGAAAACAAGGTTGAATATCACAAACAAGCAATGGCTGCTCATTTGGGGGTGGGGGAGCAAAGTTGTGTTCCTGCTATGGCGCTAATAAGACTGTGTTGGTCCAGCTAATCTGTTTGTTTAGCATCCTGGCTGCTATCTGATTTAGTTAGGGTTGTCTAGTGAGAAACTGAAATGTGTATCCTTACTGTTCATAGGTTCATATGTTCATAGGTTGGTACTAGGCTATCGGCCCTAGGGCCTATACAAGCCTAGCCATAGCAATTCCCTGACTATTTCTTCCCACACTATTTACTTTCCTGGACCACTGTCTAGCAGGGCAACTGACGTAATCCCCAGGGTGAATTTCCTTTCTCCCATCCAGTCATCAAGGTTCCTTTTGAAGAGGGCCAAAGAGGTGCTCTGCTTGACATGTATGGGCAGTTTATTCCAGAGTCTGGGGAGTCTCTGGGTCAGGAACCTATCCCTCCAGCATGTTTTGTTTATTTTGATTACAAGGTTTAGATCCCTGGAGCGTGTAGCTCTGAGGGATTGGGATTTCTTTAAGTGTAGCATGTCCAACAGCTCTGGGTTTGACATGGCCTTGTATGTTAAGCAGAGATTGCCTTGGAGTAGACGATATGCGACAGAGTATAGCTGGAGTTTTTTAAGGCGGTCAGCACAGGGCATCTGCTTTAGGCCTGTGATACTTTTAGTGAGGTATTTCTGTGACCATTCCAGTTGTTGCAGATGTCTTGAGAGGTACATACCAAATGGGGTGTTGTATTCTATAATGGGTCTAATGAGGGATGAGTACAGTGGCACAATGACCTCCTTTTTCTTGATGGAAAGGCCTTAGTGATGAGGTGTGCCACATAGAAGGCTTTTCTGACTGTTGTGGTGATGTGGTTATTGAAGGTGAGACCACTGTCCACCTGTGTCCCTAAGTCTCATCACACTTTCGGTGTTTAGTGTACTGCCACCTATGTGGTAATTCACAGGTACATGTTTTTTTCCCAAAGGGGATAACTATACATTTATTGGCATTGAGCTTGAGCCCATGGCTCTGGCACCAAGCACCTGTTTCTGTAAGGCCCTTTTGTAGAGTATCCACATCATTTATGGCACCCAGTTTGCAGTCATCTGTGAACTTTGTTGGCCAGAGTCTATTAGTGTTGGCCTGTACCTCAGAGAAGTAGATGCCAAACAAGAGAGGTCCCAGGACTGAACCCTGAGGTACTCCACTTGTCACTTGTCTGCAGCTGGATTTAGAGTCAGCTATTTTACAGTGTGGGTTTTGTCAGTAAGACAGTTGGCAACCCATCGAGTGATGTAGGGATTAATGCCCACCTTAGTAAGTTTATCTATGATTTCAGAGTGGGGGATGGTGTCAAAGTCCTTGGTGAGGTCCAGATAGGCTGTGTGGGTGGTCTTACCCTCCTCCACAGCTCTGGAGACTGATTCGAAGAAGTCACTCAGGGTCAGGAGACAAGATCAGCCCTTTACAAACCCAAACTGGGTGGGGGTCAAGTGTTTTAAGGTTGCCAATGTCTTTGTTTATAAATTCCATGATAATACGTTCCATGGCCTTGCAGATCAGGCTCATCAAACTGATGGGGTGGTAGTTCTCGGGATCCAAGGTGGATCACCCCTTGTGGAGTGGGATAACTGTAGCTGTGCGCCATTCAGTGGGCACAAAGCCTGAGGTAAGGGTATGATTAAACATGACACTTAGGTGAGGTGCCAGTTCATTTTGTAGTTCATGTAGTACACAGCCCAGGATGTCATCTGGTCCTATGGATGCTGTATTCTTAGCTTTGGAGAGTGTGTTTTTTACCTTTGTGGCCATTATTACCAGAATTTGGCAAGCTTCCGGTATTGAGATGAGCCATTTAGGGGGTGAGAGGGGAGGTGAAGTTGGCACTGAATCGATCTGCCAGGATATTGACAATATCCTTGGGATCAGTATATTTAATGCCAATTCTGTTGTAGTTCAGAGCAGATCTGAGCATTGCCATTTAGATTCTTGACATAGTTATAGAATGCTTTGTGGTTGTCTTTAGAATCTTTGGCAATTTTATTTTCGTAACTAGCTTTGGATAATTTTATAAGGGATCTCAGCTTCTTACTGAGGCTGGTAAGAGAGGTTTTTGCATCCTGGGATTTTCCTCTTTTCTGCAACAGTTTCTTCCTTTTGTTGTAAAGTTTGTTTATGGCAGAGGACTGCCGATTGGCTTCCTTTTTTTGGAGGAGGGCATCTTGGTTCTATTTGGGATGGCACGATTCATGCATGAGTGGATGTGCTCGTACAGTGCCTTAGTGTAGGACTCAGCAGTCGAACTTTCAGTTCCCATCTGCATGGGTGTCATGAAGTTTGCAACTTCTGACTTGATTATCATGAAGTTGGCTTTGGAGAAGTTTTTTATGGAGGTTTCCTTACTGGGGGGTGGGGGTGCGATGTGGATGTGGATGTTAAGGGTGGTTAGCTTATGGTCTGACCTGACCAACAAGCAGGTGACCATAGGTGTGGAGCATCGATTTCCCATGTTGGTAATGACCAGGTCTAGGATATTGGAGGCCCTGGTGGGACTATGGATTAGTTGATCCAGGGCATTGGAATTTATGAATTCCAAGAACCGTTGCAAAGGTGTTGGTACATGAGTAGTTTTCCCAGTTAATGGCAGGGTAGTTGAAATCACCCAGTATTAGCGTGTTTGGTTGTATATTAATATTTTCCAGTATGTTTAAAAAGGTGTAGTGAGAATCTTGGGGCATGGTGGAGGATCTGTAGCAAGCTACAATTTGGATTGCAGTCTTACGTAGTGTTAGTTGCACCTGGAGAATTTCAGACCCATTGTGTTGGGCAACTAACCTGGTGGTGTGAATATCCTTGGAGAATATGGACACTCCTCCACCTTTAGTGTTTCGATCCTGGCTTGGTGGCCAAAAAGTGTGGTAAGAGTTGTAGCCTGGTATTGCAGGGGTGCTCTCTGGATCCTTGAACCAGGTCTCAGTTACTGCACAAATATTGATGTTTTCCATTTTTAGGAGTGCCCCGAGAGAGTGCATTTTGAGGTTTAGACTTCTAGCATTGAGTAGCATTACATTCAGATTTTGCATGCATGTACCTGTTACGATGGTGGTTTTGTCCTTTGAACATTGCCTAAAAAAGGCACTATGGGGTGGCAAGAGCCTTAGCCAGTAACCTGAATCACAGGGGTGACATGTGCAGACCATCTCTGGCAAAGCATCGTGGTCTGTTGATCATGTCGTCCCAGGCAGACAGATACTGGATCCCCTTTGAATGACACCAGAAGCTTAGCCAATTGTTGAAGTCAATCATTTTGTCCTTATATTGTGGTATCATTCTGGGTGAAGGCAGGATGCTACTCAGGGCTAGGGTCATGCTTGGGCCACATGATCCGAGAGCTCTTCCATGTCTCTTTTCATGTAGTCCAGGGAGGTACATCTCAAGTCATTCACTCCAACATGGACAATGACAGAGTCATATTTGTATTTGTTGTGGAGTGACTTGAGTGGATGAGTTATGTGGTGGATCCTAGCACCCGACATGCAGCTCACTGTAATTTTCTCCTTGTTCAGCCTGGTGAGTGGGACATTAGTGTGCCTGACGATAGAGTCACCTATGACTAAAGTGTTAAGTACGTTGTCTTGCCTTATTGGCTGTTGCTGGGTGGCACATTTGTGTTGTGAGTTATGTGGCACTTTGGTTGTGATTGGTGTTTGTTTGAGTTTCAGCTTCGGAGGTCCTTGTTGCTTGGGCAGGTTACAGTTAAGGGCCTCTGCATATGTGGATTTAGTGTTGCTATGTGTCGGTGTTGGTGGTGTGAGTTTAGAAGGGCTATGTGTTGCTTGAGGTGTAGTGTGGGTGTTAACATTCACCTCTTGACTGTCTAACACAATCTTGGGTGGAGAGAGCTTTGATTCCAGTTTGGCTATGTAAGTGCATCTCTCACAGGATGTTGTGTTGGGTGGTAGGAGGAGAGGGATGTCTGTGTACATGAGGCAATTGCTGCATTGCCCCAGTATGCCCATATTCACCAGGTGGACAGGAGAAATCAACGGAAGCTGACCCTTGGACATGCCAGGTTTGGTGCTTTTTTTTGAAAAGTACAGGAGCTGTTTTCCCTTACCTTAGCAAGGTACTTTGCAATTATAGGCTGTTTAGTGCCTATGGTTAATTTCTCCTTATTAATAAAGAGAGTTGAGTGCTTGTATCAGTTTAAGGCTTCCTAGTGCTTTCCAGCAGGTATTAGAGCAAGTGCTAGTCACAGGGATGCTTAAAGGTAAGATGAAAAAAAAAGGTTTATCCTAAACACTGCAGTGTGCACTAGAGAAGTTAGATGTGAAAGTAGGTAACTTAAGTTTTACCTGTCTAAAAAGTTAAATTTTAGTGGAGAGTCACTATTTTTAAAACAGCAAGATAGATTGAAAGGGGGTGATCACTTTTGTATTCCGGTACTATGGAATACAGTAAAATGGCCAATAAATTTAAATAGTTGAAGGGGAGTGATTTCACAAAATGATAATTTTGTGCTTACTCACACAAGCCATTGAAAGCAGAGAGGATATAAATCTATATGCATTTTTTGATCTGTAATCTGGGCATTGCCCTGGTTTTCAACCCATATCAGAGGTTTCGGGGATGTAGAGTCAGCTGAAAATAAAATGCTGTGTGATAACTATGTACTCATGTTTCATTGAAAGCTCCTTTCATAGCACTTTTAGCATCTCTCAGGTTTTAGTTAGCAAAAGTGGTATATGAGTTCCTGCTATGGCACAGAATATAATGGACTGTTATTTTGTGTGTATGAACATAGCTGAGTATCTGTTATGACACAAACAAGGACATGTTCCTCTTGTTACTCTCCTTGTTTTGTACCCTCCATTGTTATTTTTTACCCCTGTTGAATCATGAAAGGTTTTCAAGTGGGGAATACTGACAGCCTTCTTTTACTGCTGTATCTGTAAACAACTTATTTGTACTTATGTGATCCTTATATGTGTTCTTATTTTAATGCCTTTCAGGACGCAAAATGCCCATTAGATGTAGGGCCCCCATTACTCGGGCTGAGAATGATATAATTTAGAATGATTATGTCAACATCATGCAGTACTGCTGTTCAGATGCAGGCCAGTATGTCTCATCATACAGCTCTGTGGGATGAATTGGCATGCAGCATTAATGATATTGCTGGACACAATCACACCTATAAGTGGGTGCGTCCTCGAGCAACAGACATGATGACAGCTGCAAGGAGGTATGCAGCTACAGTGGCATGTGATCACCAGATCACTGGTGGTAGGCCTGCTGCAGAACTACCCTCACTGCAACAGAGGAATTCCTGGCAAACACTGATACACACAGAACAGCTCTCAGAAATCACTGACCTAGTTTGTTCTTGATGTGGGTACCACTTCTGCGTTTAAGAAGAGCTTCCAGGCATGCTCTGTTAGATCATCATTAGAATAATGTGCCATTCTGAAATTGTGTCAATTGTTTATCAGTGTGTGTAAAATTGTTTTCTCAGTGGGGGTATTTAAGATAGCTGCACTTTTATACTTCTTTTGAGGTTGTCAGCCACATTGTTATTAACAGTTGTGTTAGTGCAGGTGTTGGTGTGTAAAGGTATCACCTCTGTTATACTGTTAAATGTGGTGCTGGTGCCATCAACTCTTCCTTTACGTATTTCAGGACCATCAGGTATTCTGTGACATAGGCCTCTTGCTGTTAGCAAGCATAATAAATTTATGTCATTACCATAGATAAATACCAAGATATCTGCTAATG
This sequence comes from Protopterus annectens, assembly GCF_019279795.1. NCBI lineage: Eukaryota > Metazoa > Chordata > Ceratodontiformes > Protopteridae > Protopterus > Protopterus annectens. The sequence goes on along the minus strand of NC_056746.1, from coordinate 615,229,695 downwards.
TGTCCTCTCAGTCCTGCTGTATGTATTGCTGTACTGTCTGCATACCTGTCAACTGTACAGATTCTTGCTGAATGTCCAGATTTTTGACTCATATGTATTGGCTGTAGTTCATATTATAGTGATTTTGTGCCAAATTATTGACAAGTCAGGAAAGATTTAAGACATAAAAAAATGACAGAGGTCTGAGTTTCACACTTCATACCCTTCATAGATGTCATACTAAAACAAACCTGCTATTCTATTGACTGTCTAGGTTTGTAAGAGCAATATTTTAAAACTGACCATATTCTTGGGCCTTTTGTCAAACCATTATTCATGGCCTGGTCCATACATCTTGCTGTAAGAGGTTGAGGGGTATAACTGTCTGTAATAGTGACAGCAGTGTAAATTGTTTAGCATATATTGCAGCAGAGTAGTGCAGGTATTAATGTATTCCTGTGTTTCTTCCTTTTATCACAGGTGATCATGGAAGTGGTTGTGTGTCCCCTGCACCACCTGATGTCAGTGTCACATCTGACTCTGATGATGATGGTGGCCAAAGTGAGGCACAGCCAGCACAGCCAGGCATTGCAGAGGTTGCATCAGACACAGAGGTTGACACTCAGTGACGGCCCTCATTTTCCCTATGCACAGCCAGCATGCCTACACATCCCCAGTCCACTGAGGCCACAGATATTGGACATGTGGAGGGCAAGGACATTGATTGGGGAAGTGTAGCTACCACTGCTTCAGATCCTGTCAACTCTGGCCATAGCCAAAGTGTTCGTGAGGTGCCAAACAGGAGGCTAGATAGGGGTGCTCGGGAGGCCTGCTGTCCCCCCCTCCACCTGGTGCAGATGTCTCTTCACATGTAATGCAATGTATGTTTAGGGCCATCATGGAAGCACAGGCACATTCAGAAAGGCTCTCTCTAGACAAGTGCTCAATGTTCTAGGTGTGGCACTGTCTGACATCCATGACTGCCTCCACAGTGTTGTTGATTCCATTGATCAGATTAAAAACACATTGTAGTGAGGTTTGTCTGTGAGGGCTCATGAAGTATCTATCATGGAGCACACATTGTCTGCGCTGGAGCATCTGCTGGGAGGGGAATGTCAGTGTGGTGGGCGTAGGTCCACAAATACATCTGCAGTGAACCAACGTGGCCATGTCCGATCATGCTTCTGGAGTGGCAGTATTTCCACTTCTCCATCAGGGAGTGTACTGTCCACATCCAGATGTGCCAGGCCATGGAGTCATGGTCCTGGCCATTCATGTGAAGGGTACACATCCAGCAGGCATCATTCACTTGCAATTAGTAGCCCTGCATCAGATCTTGGGCATGGCGGTGCCACTGCAAAACCTGGCAGAGCCAGTTCTCATGATCAGGGGAGACAACGATGAACTGTCAACTCTACCATGCATGGCTCACATCTGTACAACATACAGACATGTAGAGCTAGCACTGAGCTTGACTGTGTGCATGCAGACACTCACATACCAATGTTACATTTATGGCACCCACAGACACAAACACAACATTTTCATTGTCCATCCTTCCTGCTTCACTTCTTTACTCACACACACTCACACACACCTTTTGTGTCAGCTTAGGCCTCCTGCACCCCCACACAACACTCTGTGCAAGTGATGATAACCATGTCATATCCCTGTTTTCTATCTTTTGGGTTCAGTGACATAAAGATATGTGTCTAATGCACATTATTTACAGAAATAATAAATATATATGCATGTGTGGTGGTGTTCAACTCATGATTGCACCTGTCAGTTATATTGTACCTGGCCAGTTAGACAGATGCTGCCATCAACATTTCACTTCTTTACAGTGGATGCTCTCATAAGGTTTGCAAAGTTAACAAATGACATTTGTATGATACAGTTTTGAAGCTTTCCATGTAATTATTTTTATTACAGAGTTGTGGTGCACATCAGAAGTCACAACATCAGATTGAAATATCAGGATTGTAAGTATGCACTGTATTTAACCGTCATCAAACCAGTAATACAGTATATCAGTATTTCTGGCGTGTACATCAACATAGCCTCATAGCCACATAGGATGTTACTAGGCTATTGACCTGATGGTGTTTAGAAGCCTAGCCATGACATCACAATATAAAATTCAATGTCATATAACATGTATGGTCAATATTTGTCTAGCAAGGACTACCCATGTCCAGTTGAGAAGCAGGGGCAATTCAGGGCAGAGATTAACAGTTTAATGTCAAGTCATTGAGACTGTGATGAAACAAGGTCATGGAGGTGCTCTGCATGACATGGTTTTGGAGACTATTCCAGAGGAGTGGCAACCCATGGGAAATATATCTGTCTTTCCAGCATGTCCTGCATAAGTCAGTCTACATTGATGGCCCTTGAACAGCTGATTGTATTCCCAAATGATACATGTAAGGACATTATTTCCATCACTATTGGGTCAGAGATACCACTGTAAGCCATACATAAGTCACCTCAAAGCTGCATATATTATACTGAGTACAGTGACAGCTATATCATTCTGGCCATATTAGACACATGTTCGACAGCCTGATATGTATTACTTGTACATCTCTGGGTCTGTCAAGTTTCTGCAGTTGTCTGTTGCAATACATAGCAAAGGGAGTATTATATTCCATAGTAGGCCTGAGGAGAGATGACTGTAGTGTATTTAGAAATGAATGTGATACTGGTGCAATGGTTTTCTGATGCAATATTTAGAAAACCTTCCTCACAGCAGTAGACAGATTTTGCAGTCTACTTGTGTTCCCAGGTCTATCAATTCAGAATTGTTGATTAGGGTATTCAGTGTTATGTCAGAATATGCTGGAACATTGTTAATACCAAAGGAAATGATGATACATTTACATGATGGTCGTTTAACAGCACAGAGTTGTCATCAGTCACTGGTCTGTGTAAGCCCTTTTTGAATAGCTATAACATTGTTAGGGGATAACATGATAGCACCTAAGTGTCATTCTGCCACAAACAGTTAGCCACAGACACTCTGTTTGGATCTGGACTTCTGAAATGTACATGGCAAACATGAATGGCTACAACAGTGACATTTATGGTGACCCATGGGTAATGGTTCTGCTGCTAGAGGTCAACTCTCAAACTTTGAATAAGTGTTGTTTGTCTGTGAGCCAGTTTCCAACCCACCAAGACAACATAGCAGTTGATAGTCATCTGGCTTCACTTCACACTGATGCACAAATGTGGGATTGTGTGGAAGGCCTTGGCCAAGTCAAGACAGACAAACTCAGTGATGTGCACACATGCTATGCCTCTGTTCACAGAAATGAATACCAAAAGTTTTAGCATGCACAGCCATCCTTTGAGAAACCCTTGTATATGACTTCCATGAAAATACATTCCATTGACTTACTGCTGAGGTTTGTGAAAGTTAAAGGACTATAAGTACATGTTTATATTGATGATCCACACTTGTGTAAGGGGAAATAGGTCTCTGATTTCATATCTGTGTGGATAAAGGCAATACTAACACTTTGATTGAATATGATGCCTAATGGAGTAGTTTGTTGGGTATGAACATTAAGAACGCATGATGGAATGCCATCTGGTGCCATGGAGACCTTGTTCCTTTTCTTGGAGAAAGCACTGATTACTTGCTGTTTGAAAAGGGAGGTTGGAGGTGATGTTGAAGACATGTGCTGTGCTAAGTTTGTGAGTGGGTGAGGGATAATTTTATCCAAGCATGTGTGCTAGCTGTTTTTCATTTTACACAGGTTCAGTGTGTGCAATACCATTCACAATTAATTCGGCGCACATCTCAGTTATACCTTTGATGTTGCAGATGTATGAGAGGAAAGCCTTATGGTTATCCTTGCCTACAGTTTTGATATATTTCCCATAGCTGCTATGAGATGATTTTAAAAGGTGTCTTATTGTCTTGCTTAGGCTGGGGATGCTAGTCTTCCATTTTGGGATTTAAACTTTTGTATTTGTAGACATCAGCCTCGTTCGCTTACTGTATACTCATATAATATCTCTCTTTGATACTATCAGTTACATCTGTGTCTATATATTTGTATAGATGTTTATACAGCCCATCAGGGTATACCTTACTATAGCTGTCAATGTCTTCTGTAGAAAATGGAGTGTGGAAGATGATTATACCATCCCTTTGGATGGTGAATTTAATTTTGAAAATGTATGTTGAACTGATCTGTCATTTTTAAATTCTGTATCTATTGCACATTGTGAATAAAATACTGTATGGTTGGATTGACACAGTGCAGCTCCTACATATGAGGGCTTGCACTGGTGAATGCTATTTGTGAGGAGTAGATCTATATACAGACACTTGTGGGGTGGTGCAGTCTTAATTTCATGGCATACACGTTATCAAAGTCCAGGAAATATTCTGCAAGTTAGTTTTGGCTCATATAAGTTTCACAATCAATGTAGTTATAGTTGTAGTCATCCCTGAGTAGTTTGTTTTGTTCAACTTTAATTGTTACAGGTACTTATAAATGAGCTGTGTGGCATTTTTGCTCATTGAAGAGGAGATATAACTGGCAATAACACTAAGGGATTTCTTACACACAGTAAACTGGAGTGATATTAACCCCATGCAGTTCTATTGTTTAACCCCTGCAGAGGAGGGATTATCTTCAATAAGGAGAGATAATCCACCTCCCATGGTTCACACAACTTCAAACTGTATTCTGAATGTGTGGAAGGCCTTGTGGCCTCTCAAGGCTGGGTCCTATACTGCAACCTTTACTCAGATTTCTCTGACTGCACAGAAATCCACCACTTCCATTCTGACAAATGCTGACAGCGACTGCAGTTTTTGATATTACCATCTACAGTTTAGTAGCATAACCCGTACTTTGTTGGAGTTATATATTTTCGCATGGTAACCTCTGGTTTTATGACATGTCATGCCATACTGACAGGAACTGGATCTTCTTAGAATGGCACCAGACACAACCAATTTCAGAACATTATTTGTTCTTGATATTGTCGTCTCATCCTAGGTGGGCTTATAATACTGAGCAAGCATATGGCATACATGCCTGGGACACACATTTAGACAGTTCAATCATGTGTGTCTCCATATATTCTCTAGAGATATATCTAAAATTGTGCATACCAACAACAACTATAGTGGATTAATAGTGGGACTTGTTATTGAGAGATTTGATTGCATGTGTGTTGTGACAAGTACTTGTGATGCACAGCTGCCCCAACATGTCCCCCTTGTTTAGACTGGAGAGTGGGGCAGGTGTATGTCTCACTGTACAATAAACTGTAAGGACAACCTTTGCAATAGATAACTATTGCCTTAGGCACTTCCTTGGGGAGACAGTGGTGCTCATTTTTCTATGTGTATTGTGTGCTTTGGCTTTAATGTTAGGTGTACCATGCTTGTGTTTTGGATGTCTCTGTTATTTCTGTAGTTTTCTAGGGAATACCTGTGCCCATGATGGTGCTTAATTGATGTTGTAGTACAGGCCTGAGGCATTGTCTTTTCTGAGTCAGTAAAGACATGTCACTTAGGCTAGTAGATGAAAGAGAGGGACACTGACAGCTCGTAATGTGAGGTGTGATCATGGTATCTGCATAGATAATGAATAAATGATGGGTGTAAGTGAAAATAATTTACTTGTTTCTGCAGCTATAACCACAAGGAGTTTAGCTCTCTGGATGCAAAGAACATCAGAGCAACTAAGACAATGAAACAGTATTATAGATAAAAATTATACCAGAAACAATTATGTAACAGTATAGTCATACTGTACACTGCAGGCACAAAGGTGCAGGGGCGTTTTCTCACAAATCATGTGTCATGCTGTTTACTTACCAATAGTTTAACTGAACTGAAGTAATGCAGTGTGAATCCAATGTGTAGTGTGGGCAACACCATTGCAGCAGAATAAAAGTGGTAATTGACAAATCAATGCTTCATAACATTACATAGGCAACAGAGTCAAAGGCGGCACAGTTTTTTAAAGTAATCATAGTAACACAAAGACAATCGACTGTAATTTTTCTTACATAACTAACAGCAGCAAGTGCACATGCTGCGGTGATTTAATGTCATACCAGTGGTTAAATAAAATATCATGATGAATATACATAAAACAATGTTCCATAAGCCGTCATAGGACACTCTCTGTGTAATGTCCAGAACAGCTTAGATACACAAAACACCTCCCACCCAGGTTGACTACAATGAAAATAGAACTCTTACCTATCTATGTTCAGAGACTACAGAAAACAGTACTTAATGCACATGCCACAGCACAAGTTGGATTTTAACAGGATTGCAGGTGGTCTTATAGTAGATGGCATCAGCAGGCCATGTGGGGGACAAGAGGTGGGAGGCCTGCTTGAAATGAATGTTTGTGCAAACACCAAAACATTGCAAAACCATGCCATTACAGAAGCCAGATTGAGATACACTTTTTTACTGTTTTTTATGGACACACACAGTTAACTGCAGTGAGAATAGAGCCCCTGCCTATATAAGTACAGAGATAACAGAACACAGACTTAATGTATGCACCATGACACAGATCTGATTTTAACAGTACTGTAGGTAGAATTATAGCAGAAGACAGCAGCAGGCCATGTGGGGGGACAAGAGATAGGAGACCTGTTCAAAATGAATGTTTGTGCAAGCAACAAAACACTGCAAAACCATGCCATTGGAGAAGTCATTTTGGGATACACAGTTCCACCCTTCTTCATGGACACACACACACACACACACACACACACACACACACACACACACACACACACACACACACACACACACAGTCTACTGCAGTGGGAACTGAAGCCCTACATATGTAAGTGCACAGACTACAGAACACAGTATTTAATGCAAGGGCCATGGCACAAGCCTGGTTTATGTAAGACATGCAGGCAAACTTATAGTATATGACATCATCAAGCCATGTGAGGAACACCAGCTTGGGAGGCCAGCATAGGCACATTGTTCCTTAGTGTCAGCTGAGGCTAGTACCCTAACAGTAGTATACTGTTTAGAATCCTAGGTGTGTAACAACAGAAGTCTGTTATAGATCATATTTGGCTGTTTGAGTTTGGCAGTGCAAGCCTGTGACCACAAGTAAATGGTCCTGTCCATGTGGGAGCACACAGCATTTCTCACAGTTTTGTGTTTAATATATCTATTGTAAAATTAAGGAGACCCCAAGGGTGTACTGATTGTTGATGTGGTTGGTGGTGGGTAAAATGGATGAATATTAAATTTATGTACAAATAGTTATATTGTGTCCTCAGTTAGCAATGCTTCCACCTGTAGTTTTAGGTCAGACAAAGGATCTGGGAAATATAGAACAATAAGAACACAGATCTATGTGTGTAATGTAATAGTTAGGCATAGCATAAATGCAATGCTTCTTGTGGTAAGTGCCTCTTTGCTTGTAGGCAAGCAGTGCGCAAATGCAAGGTGCATTGCTAACATATGAGACTTTCTGTTATATAATATATACCTACTACTATAGCCTACTCCTATCGCTACTCCACCTTGGGATTTCCCAATTACTAACAGCAGTAATTGAATGTATCTAGTTGCAGTTGGCAGTCTAACAAATCTTATCTACTTTTTCCCTGTGTTTGCAATGCTGTGCTCCTCACAAACTAGCTAAACCTTATACAAAATGTTTTATACATGAGGCGCACCACACAAATGTGGAATTCACATAAGACAATGATGATAACAGTATGAGACACAGGCTCAGAGTCTGTATAGCAGACTATCTATTCCTAGTACACCTCCAAAAGTTCTCCTTACAGTATGTTAGGATTAGAACCCTCAACAAGACAGCTTTAGCAAACAGGATGGCTGCTTAAGTACTTTTGGCCACAGAAGCAGCTTGCCAAAAATAGTACTAGGGTTATTCATCACACAACCACCCACCAAAAACTGTACACTGCTATCAAACCATGGACTGTATATTACACAAGTATTTCTCTGTAATATATTTGGACATAGAGAAATTAGTAGTCACACAACCTGTCATAATCATGGTTACAAATATACATCTCTCTGTCTTACATGTGTATGTTAGTTATTATTTCATCAGTTACCTAACACATACAATGTGTATTTAATTCTGTATTATTTTCCTTAAAATGTGAGGGGATATTAACTGTGATATAAACACATGTATACTGTGTTTTTGGGGGTAGCATAGCTGAGTTACTGTTATGGCAGTTACAAGGGAACACTCCTGTATTGGGGGGTGGGGAAAATAAGCACAGTTACTGTTAGGATACAAATAAGTCTGAAGTCAAAACATGTAATGTGTAGCCTCACTTTCTAAATTCTCTCTTGAATGATATACTACTAATCTACTGCGGTAGGACTGTATGAATGTTTCATGCGTTAGGCCTACTAATTACAAATGGACACATATTAGTAAAATAAGTGTCTGTAGTAACATGTTAATTTATTTTCTGCACAAATCTACCATTATTTAGTTGCATACTGTAACAGGTTAATAGATTAAAGGGTATGTCATAATACTTTTCAAGAATACAGTGTAGGTTAAGGACATGCCATCTAAATACAGCAGCTGACGCAACTTTAGTTCAGGGCTGACTCTGTCTGATGTAAGCGAGCAGAGCCAATATATGGATAGGTGCAGTTTGTGTGAGTTGCCTGGCATCAATTTTAATATATATATGTGAGTAAGAGAAAGGTATTATACCCTAGTTCCCTAAGTGGTCAGGGAATGTGCTATGCATTGTCTCTTAGCCAAAGCAAGGGCATACTGAGCATGCCTACTTCTGCTTATAGGGAAAGCAGCTGGGAGTTTCTCCTCTGAGTCCTCCTCTGACTGTGGCAGGGTAACCTAGGCATTGGTGAGGGGATATGTGCCCATTCCCCTTGCTGATCCTGCTGCAGCTGTTTCCACAGGATCATATTGTGCAGCATAGCATATACTGTGAATATCTGTATACATGTGCATGGATTATACTGCAAGGCTCCACCGGATATATCTAGGCACCGGAAACACGACTTCAGAAGCCCAAATACACACTTTGTGATGTGTCTAGTTTGTGTGTGTGCCTCATTATGGTGTGTGTGCATTTTTGATGGGTATCATCCTCCATGGTTCCAGGGCATAGCCAGCATCCCCCAGTAAATGGCCCTGTGGGATGTCCCCCATAGCAAACATCCGGTACAGCTGTGATGTGTGCCAGATATGGGAGTCATGATAACTGCCAGGGTTTCCAACACACACATTCAAGATAATGTCCTGGGCATTGCAAATGACTTGTCAGTTGATGGAGTGGTATCTCTTGTGGTTAATGTAGATTCCACCCTGCTCGCCAGGTGGTGCCTTGATGTGTACATGCGTGAAATCTATGGCACCCAGTACTTCAGGGTAATGCTCTACATGATAGAACTGTTGCATATTGCTGGCCCTCTCCTCAGTAGATGGGGGAAAATATATGCACTCACTGACGTGTATGTGCATAGCATTCAAGAACTGGTAGAGGATCCTGGATGCTGATGCCTGTGATACACCCATCATGTCCCCAGTTGGTCTTTGGAAAGTACCTGTAAATAATATTCTAAGGGCTACACATACCTTATTTTCCACTGAGATGGGTTCCCCTCGGTTGGCTCTGTCTCTAAGTTGAGGGTGGCAGAGCTGACAGAGTTCTTGAAATGTGTTCCTGTCCACCCTATAGTGCTGTACAATCTCCATCTCATGTAGCACCTGGAAGGTTACCCTGGGCCTTAACACTCTTCTCCTTCTTGGCCTAGGCCTGTTGTCAGCAGCACCAGCAGCATTTACTTTAGCTTCTAGCACATACAGATGTAGATTAGATGCAGCAGCCCCTAGCAATATCTAAGTTAAAATTTCCAAGTCTCTACTCCAATGGTCTTGAAGTATCGAGGGAAAATAAGAATGTAGGTTACATGGATACTTTACACATTTGTTGAATAGGTCCACCATGTGGGATTGGCTACTTAAGATGCAATTCACCTGCTTAGGCTGTAATTAGCATGATTTAAAACACTTGTTTGAGTGCTCAATAGTGCACTATGTGCAACTTCGTGGAGCTCACACATACAGTCTCATAAATAAGGTAAAAATAAGACAAATGTATAATTTTAATCACAGTTTTCTTGATAGTGAAAAAACATAGCATATTACAGATGAAGATAAGCTTGTACATCCTATACTCGAAGCCGGGACCATTGACACTGCAGCGCTCTACATACAGATGTTGCCACAGGAATAGTTACATAACAAGCCTTTTATTGCTCTATTTCCCATCAGTGCACTATGTGCAACAATGTGCAAACATGTTAAAAGAATGGAAGCTGGCACAACCCCTTGATGTCATCATGCACTATTGACATCCATTGGAAACATAAACACTGTGTAGATCCCTGCATGAAGTGAACATCCCTACAGGGTTACTATTTTTTGTGATTCAATAAATCTACTGATTTTCAGCCTTATTTGCATAATAACTTTGCTGACAGCCTGGATTCTACATGGTTAGTAGCTGTGTAAGCAGGGCAACTGCACAGGAGCACAAGGTTGTAAACACGAGGCAGGGTATTACTCTGCCTATATATGTAATACAGAACACATTATGCTTATAGTGCATTATAGCAATATGTTTCATCAGTTGCACATTTTGTAAAGGCCTGTTGGGGGTGGGGGACCAAAGGTACATTCATGTCCTGGCAGTAAAACACATTTTTATTTCAATGACTGATGTTCTAGCATTCGCAGTGTGTATTTACCCAAAATATGTGTGCTGTTATGTTAATATCTGTTCTTTCCAAATTTCTATATTTTTTATTGCCACTGTTTCCATGTAGACTCCTGTATGTGGAATATTTCCACGTACACTACCAACACGTATACAGAGTCTACACGGCTTCATTTAAGTTCTTGGATTGCTCAGTCATGCCAGTTTGCTTCATTAGCATAAATTTCAGCTACCAAGAAAAAACAAAACAAAATTCACAGCAGCTTCCAAATAAAACTTGTAATCCACAAAACAAAGCAGCTTTTCAGGCAAAACAATAAAGCCCTGAGCAGGGCAAGCTTAGAAAATTATGAAAAAACCCACGGACGGCTCAGCACACTTCAGTTCACTTTATTCCACAGAAACACAGCACATTAACGCTCCACCATACATTTTCGTTTTAAAAATCACTTCCTCAGATGTGGGCTGTTCAAACTACTAGTGCTTTTATACCATTCACTTAATTGCATTGATTAGGTTAATGAATTAATTGAAAGGTTAATTTAGTTTAAAACCAAAAACTTTTCTTGTTGTATCTCTCTGTGTTGCCACAATTAAAACACATTTAATGTTACAATGTTTGATGAATAAATATGTAGAAATAAAAATATGTTTTAAATTAAAATCCTTAAAACATTTGACTACAAAGAATAAATTATAAAGTTAAAATGCTATTAGAAACACATTTAGTAGGCCTCAATGGTTAAAATTACCAACATGAATATTTGCTTTAAATGAACTTGATTGTGGCAACACAGAGAGATGCAACAAGAAAAGTTTTTGGTTTTAAACTAAATTAACCTTTCAATTAATTCATTAACCTAATCAATGCAATTAAGTGAATGGTATAAAAGCACTAGTAGTTTGAACAGCCCACATCTGAGGAAGTGATTTTTAAAGCGGAAACGTATGGTGGAGCGTTAATGTGCTGTGTTTCTGTGGAATGAAGTGAACTGAAGTGTGCTGAGCCGTCCGTGGTTTTTTTTCACAATTTTCTAAGCTTGCCCTGCTCAGGGCTTTATTGTTTTGCCTGAAAAGCTGCTTCATTTTGTGGATTATAAATTTCAGCTACTTATGCTGAAATTAGCATTCCACAACAGTTTCAGTATTTGTGCATGAGTGCACGTGATTGCTCTCCTCTACACAGAGTTTACTGAATCTACTGAATCTAAAACTTGCTGTACCCATGTAAGCATTGATCCACGACATATGCACACTTAAAATGGCTTAGTGAATTCCCCTGATAATGTTTTTCATGGATCTGTTGTATTAATGAACACAAATTTGCATTTGAAGCTTTTGGCAGTTTTTCTTTTGCAAGTCATTTTTCTTTCCTCTAATTTCTCTCTTAACCTTTTTGAATATATTCTATCTGGAAATTCTGGGGGCTTCTTACATAATAATAACAATAATATATAATGTGTTCCTTGTCCTCAATAGTCCACTCTGTCATCTTACTGTGTCTTTTTTGTCCTCTCAATTTCTGTGTTTTTTATGGACTACTACTTCCTTCTACGGCAGGAGGGCTGTCCTCCTCCTGAGCCTGGCCTACCCTATTTCAGGAATGTTTCCTTGTCTTGAGGATTCTTCATACCAGGATTAAGCACATTTTTATCCTGGCAGTTGTGCACCCTGTTGTCTTTTTTATTTTTTAACCTACCTCTACCCATGACATATGCTATATAAAATACTTTCTATATATCAGTGTTGTCTTAGTGAGATTTTGTGTAAACAGGGTCCACCACCTGAAGGTACTCACAAAGACTTGAGCAAGAATTCAGTTCCAGCGATGCTACTCTCCTTTTCTTGCTGACTTTGTCATCTCTCCATTCAGACCATATCTTCTGTATCATGTTGCTATCTTCATGAAGATATTCTGGTCAAGATGTACATCTGATCCTGGACGATCTGGAACCAAGGAACTCCAAAACACCAAACGGTAGCAGTAGCAGAGGTATAAACCAAAAGTGGTCACAAACACCAATAACCATTTTTGATTTATACCTCTGCTACTGATCCCGGAAGATGTCACACCCTGCTTGTTGTATTTCCTTCTGAAATCCAATGTCCACAGCTCTGCAACAGCAAGAGCATGGGTGAACATCATGTCCTGGATTGCAGATGGTCCAGGTGGTACAACTGGCTCCAGCTCCTTGGTGACACTCTTGGTGATTAGTGGTCAGGCATATTACTGTTCCCTGTCCTCCTGACAAGTGGACTGTCCTGTCAAGTGAAGTCTTTACAGAGGCATGTAATGTCAGGGAGAAATGACAGAATCATAAAATAACTCAAAAGTAGCACCACCACACAGCTCTTCAATGTCATTATAAGTGTGACATGTGATGTCAGCCAGAAAAGTGGTATATATAACCACAAGAGAGGAACACAAATGTGGATTTGCAGTACTGACATGGCATATCAGTATGGCATGCAAAAACATGTTTGCATAGCACACTGGTGACTCTATGGTATCTCTGACTGCTGACTATACATTTCACACACTCCTGTGATACATCAAAGCTATGACCCAACCACACATGCTGTGTTGTAGATGTCAAGTGCAATACAACATAGGGATAACTGTACATTTTGAATGGACCAGCCTATGTGAAGATGGTTTCAAAAGGTGGTACTTTCCATAAAGACACTGTAAGGACATATCTGCAAATTTAAATGCTGGACCACTGTCCAGCCTATGACGGTGGTTTATCTACCATTGACCACAATGGTGAAGACAAATAAAAATGCAACTTACAATGTGAAAAAACAAATGTCTTGTGTTGTGCCATATCATGCATGCGTGAGGACTGTAGTGCAATGGGACATCACAGGCAGGAATGCAGGCCCACATGGAGGTTGATATGATGCTGGTGGGGTGAGTGTAGCATTCAAATAGCATGACACAGTACAATATAGGCTGTATGACCAGTAGAGATTTACTGCTGCTTCATGCTGTAGGCACCACTTACCGATAGCATGTTTCATTTCACTATGCACCCACTTGCCAAACCAGTGACCTAATGTATGTATATGTGCATGGACAACAACAGGCAGCAGATAGTCTATATAGACATGGACCATTGTGGCAGTACCGTCACAGGTGGCTATTGTGGATGTCACATACATTCATAATTTGCTGCCTGATGCCACACACAAGTGATTGGTAGAGACAGAAAGATGTCATGACAGGGATAAAAATATCCAATGTAATAGCACTACATCAGTAAAGTAATGTGTATATATATATATATATATATATATATATATATATATGTATAAATATATATGGGTCTACTTTACATGGTCGACTTTTCACAAAGTCGACTTTCATATGGCGGAGACCATATGATCGACTTTTGGAAAGCCGACCATGTAAAATAAAAACAAAAAAACACAACAAACACTTACCTTAAAACTGTTAGCAGGGGGGCAAGCACCCCTGTGGGGGGCTACACCCCCCCGTAACTTAAATATACCAACTCCGAGATCGCACTACAGTGTGGAAGAGGGAAATTTTCCCATTCCGCACTGTATGGAGATAGCAGTTTCCCATGGTTGGATTTTCAAAGACAATCATATGGTCTCGGCCATATTAATTTCAACTTTATGAAAAGTCGATCATGTGAAGGGGACCCATATATATATATATATATATATATATATATATATATATATATATATATATATATATATAAAATGGATTATATGTGACTACTGGAATTAGGCAGCATTATCTAACACAAGCAATGGCACCACAGTGTGTAATGGCTGAACAGTGCTCATTACCCAGTAAGTGCATTATGTCTATCGATTTTCACTCATTTCTTTGAGCATATTTTATTAAAAATAATTTTGCAACATTCTGCTGAACTGTATTAGTTTGAATGCTACCTTCTTGATGACTGAATTGTGTGTTTGATAGGATTTGCATGTTATTATTTAACACTGAGAGTGAATGGGCATTGGTCATTCACTTACACTGCTATCTATGCAGATCTAAGCTTAAGACAATTAATTATATCAAACAGCAGTAATACTATATCATAGCACTATCTAACATCTAACATTAAACCTAGACACCACTTAGGTGACCCCCGTAAAACCAAGTCCCTAAGCCATAATAGCCCCATCCTAATACAGGTCCTGAAAACATGGATATGCAATCTCATGTTGTCGCTGTGGTTAGCTTGGTAAATATGGATATCCTGAGACAGTGTAATAATTGTCTCATGTATTCAGACAGCCTTTTAGACCTTAAGCAAACTACCACTTTATTTGAAATATGTACATACATACATAACTTCCTTAGAGGCAATAATATCACTTACAAACAAGGTTGTCAAGAACACACACATACTACATCCTTCACACATGCCACTCATCACACACATATGCCTTACACTGAGGCACTTAAACCTTCCCATACCTCAAAGTCCTTCTAAGCCATCAAACAGCAATACCTATCCTCAGGAATCAATAAAGTACTCACAAAAAGCAACATTTAACACCACAAATAAGCCTACACCCAATGATCCCACAAGAACAAAGCCCATAAGGCAAGCAAACACTTTATCTAGTGCTTTTTCATAGGGGCTTTTATTGTATGACACATATATGCCCCTCTCACCAGGCTGGATATGGAGAAGATAACAGTTAGTTGCCTATCTGGAGCTAGGATCTGCAATATCATGCATACAGTTAAGTCACTACACCACAGTTACCAATATGATTCTATCATACTCCATGTGGGTGTAAATGACCTGAGACACACCTTGCTGGGCTATATGAAAAGAGAAATTGTGGATCTGTCTGAATATGTGTCACACACAGGTATGTGCCTTGCACTGAGCAGCATTCAGACTTCACAAAGGATGATGACGCTACCAAATGAACAGAAAATTATTGATTTTACCAATTGTCTTAGTTTCTGGAGTCACTCCAGAGGAATCCAATATTGATCAGCATGACAGGATATAATTAACAGACCAGGTTTCTTTGCCAAGGATAGTCTGCATCTGCCCCCATTGGGTTTTGGATATTGGCATATTGGATAAAACTCTATCTTACCTCTTAGAGCTTTTTTAGGCAATGTCAAAATGACAAAACTGCCAACATAACTAAAAAAAATCTCAAAGTACCTTCATGGTGTTACTGTTCAATGGTATCTGGAGAATGTAGACATCTGTGCTGTTACCAAGACTTGGTTTAAAGCTGCAGAAGGTACTCCTGCTGTGCAATGCTACAGTGCCTTCCACATATTCAGACCAACAGCAGCACAGACAGGGGCTAAAGGAGAAGGTGTCTTGATCTACATTAGCAACAAATACAGCTCCAGTTTGGTTAAACGGGATCATGCCTTGGAGTTTACCACATCTAAGTCTCCATAGACAAGGTACCTTACCATGTCCTGGCCAGGTATGCGACCCATGAAAATCACAGTTCTTACCTAGACATACTAGAGGCACTTACCATCCACCTAAATACCCTATTCATGGGAGACTTTAACTACCAGTCTATAGGTCAGGAAACATACACTGCTACTAACTCACAGGCACAATGTTTCCTGGACTTTATTAACACAAACACACTGAACCAGGTAGTATGCACTGCAACCAGAGGCTCAAACATTCTGGGCCTAGTACTCACCAACATGGGAGAGTGTTGCACCCCCCCCCCATGTCACATGCTCATTGGTGAGGTCAAACCACAAAGTTGTCTCCCTCAATATAAAAATCAACCCAGAAAACCCAACTAAACCTGTAAGAGTTAAATCAAGCTACATCCTGGTAAGTGACAGATTATCAATATTCACAGCTTCAAAACACAGAGAACACAGCTACCTATGCAGAAGTATTCACAGAAACTCAATAAAGTCATGCAAATGACTGCATTGAGACTTACGTACCTACCATAATTAAGCCGAAATCAAAGACCAAAATAAACCTCACTGGTGGAATCTTTACCTTAACTGGGTATATAACGAAACAAAGTAAATTCATGGCCAAAATCAGAAAGATCGTTCTAGGGGAGAGGGAAGGGACATATTAGTAGTAGGGAGCAATCGGGAAGTTTAGGTTTAATGTATGGGAGTGGAGTCTTAAGATAGTGTGAAATTGGAAAGTTTAGGTTTAGGGAAAGAAAAGGGAGTCTTGGGGTTAGGGGATAATAAGCGTCTTTAGGTATATGGACCAGGAGAAGAGTCTTAAGGTTAGAGTTAGGGTTCTGGAAGGACAATGTAGTTTAGTAGGACTGGGTTGTGGAATGGATATGTAAATTAGGAGGGACAGGATAGTTGGAGGTAGGGGACTTGGATTTTATGCTATTCAAAAATTTTAATTGTTTTTGATGGATTGGAATTTGATGACATTTTCTGCAATCTAAGTAAGTTTCATTTAAACAACATAGATCCCGTATATTTACATTATAATAGTCATCATTGATGCTCATGGGTGAATATAGGCAGTATAATGGGAATGTGCAAAACAGGAATGACAGCAGCTAGCAATGTGATACTTCAGTGTGCCCTTAGATGTGCACACACAGACACACACACACACACACACACACACACACACACACACACACACACACACACACACACACACACACACACACACACACACACTTTAATGTTTTGGTACATAGTATGGATGAGGATTCAGCAAGCAAGTGTGCAATGTAGGTGGCTTTTGTGCAATGTAACATGTATGTCCAGCAAATGCCCATAAGTCCAGCATGCACACCCACCATGCTACCACAACAGAGCACTTCTACAGAGTGTGTGAAATTGTGTGAAAAACACTGTGGTTCACCATGAAATATGTGTCCAGAATCACCATGACCAGAGTGTCCCACACCAGTAAGCCTGCTGTGGCATAAAGCATGCAACATGCATATCTAGGAACACAGGTAGCCACACTCTCAGGGCATAGCTATGCCACATGCACTGTATTGGGAAGAATGCATCCATGCATTATTTGAGACTGTGTATGGGTTGTATGCTCTTTATATATCCCTGATATGCAGCATGCATGCAGAAAGATAAAGGCAATATGTCCAGCTACATAAATATTTTTGCATCGTATATAACATATACCCATTCTAATCTATGTTATGATGGTCTGCAGACCTGTCATCCTACATTCATATATAATTAAGAAGACAATGGCCTGTGTATAACCACTGCTGCCTGGCCCATGCAGGAGCTGTGAAAATGTATACCACAACAATGCTTTAGTCAACATATGAGCATTATGTAAGATTCATGTTCACTAGTGACGTTTGTATACATTACAGTGCCCCTCACAGCTCCACATCTCAGGCATGGATATGGTAATATGTACTTTAAATCACCTTGTGGTGTGATCAGTGAATGACCTGTGAATTCTACAAGACCTACCAGTCACAATGAGTGTTTTGACACACAGCGTTAGCATACCATATGTTATGTAACACATAGACAATGCAGTTATACACCAATATGTAGTGCACTTGCATTAAGATATAGAGAGCTTTAATTTAATAGAATTAGTAGTAGTATCCATGGCATACACAGGATATAGACAACTCTGTTGCACTTCACTCAGAAAATATTGACACTGCTATGAGGACAGCACAGCAAATGAGTGTGTGTGTGTGTGTGTGTGTGTGTGTGTGTGTGTGTGTGTGTGTGTGTGTGTGTGTGTGTGTGTGTGTGTGCATGTGTGTGTGCATGTGTCTGTATTCTACCTCCATCTTGCAGAGAGACAAAGACCTAACTGTAATCCAGATGACCTGAGTTTAATTAGTGTCTCGGGTTCTTGAAAAATCATTAAAGGGAGGATGGAGAATGAGCTGCCATGGTCCCTCTGTCCTGAGGGGAGGGTAGAGTGTTTTCTGTTCAGCTTTCATGCTGCTGCTGTACTGTGAGCAGAGGCCCAAAGCACATTAAGTAGGTGCTGGATTCTGGAAAGCTGTGCACTGTGATTACTCAAGGTGGTAAATGTAGACCCTGGCTATGCATGTAAAGGAGTACACATGAATAGATGGAGGGGCATTGGAAGTCCCTGCCATTATACAGGTATGCTCTTCACCATCAGGGGTGGGATACGGCCATAGAGAAAATTACCTCATAGTTCCCATCCTTTAAGAGTGTGTATACCATATAGTTCCCCACCAAGGGACAAGTATGAAAGGTCACCATATGGCTATGGTCCAGGAGCCAAGCTAAACTTACATGGGCAAAGAGATGAGGGTGTGTATTACATTGGGAGTAGATCAGATATACTGGATATGAGCAGGCACATAAATACTCCTCATGGCTACGTAAATGTTAACACTTAGCAGGGGCACAAAGACCTATCATGACTGCCAGTTCTTTATGGCTCTAAAACATGGGCTCAAGTCTGACTGAGGAGAATTTTCACAAGACAAAATAACAGCATATGCCAATTAATATCTCAATGGTCACACTTGCCTCACTGGCCTGTGAAGCATTTGGAGAGTGCACATAATTGACCCAGTATCCTTAACAGGATTTTTATATAATACAGAACAACAATACATATGTGACTTGGGAATATGGTTGATATGTAAATAATGTGATATATTCATATAGATATCATCCATAGTAAATTCTAACATGCAATAGTGCCCACAACCCTCTTGGACATGGGCAGTCATCACTAAATGCAGTCTTGGGTATTGACAAATACTTCTACGGTATCACATTGGGTTGAACCAGCTAGGCTTAAAATGACCTCCGGGTTGATAGCCTAGTAATCTCCTATGATCCCATGAACAATGTAAACCACTGTCAAGGTTGGCAGATGTATAATGCACTGTTCCAGAGATCAATATGAAGTCTAACATGGGTGGACATTATGGAAAAACTCATGGATCTCCATAACAATACTGCTAGCACAGAGTTCGTAAGTAGGGATTCCACCAGTAGATGCACCTACACCACACACGTTCACCAGCTGCAGTGGTTGACAAATAAAGCCCAGTCATATCAAAACTGACTAGACATAGCCCCATATGTTACAAGAATACACACATGGGGACATTGGAGCATACTCATCCACAATGTTAACTACAGCAAAGTTTCACAAGCAGTGCATGAAATACTCCAGAGATGGTTGTTTAACACAATAATTACACATCTGGGAAAACTATTACTGCACAAGACAAACAACAACACCATACTAAATATATGTAGCAACATAACTGCATGCATATCTATATATTAACAGCTTACTCATTTATTTTACAGTGTGTACAAATAGAATGTTGAGGACCATGTGCATTGAGGCCATGAGGCATACGTGGCTACCACCAGCTTCAACATGCTGTGGTACGAAGTCCCATGTGAATGGGCATGTCAGAAAATGACAAAAACAACATTGTTAAGCAGGGCATTGTGGGAACATGCAAATCATACAGGACACAAGTATGCTATTGCCATGCAGTTGCATTGCCAATCACACTGCAGTGCCACTGAATGGACGCACACAACAAATTACACAATTTCTGTCACAACAGAGAAATCAATGAATATGTGTGGTACTGGCTGCACAGGGTCATACAATTAAGACATGGGAATCTGTGCTAGGAGATTATGTGACACAGGCCAGATACTTTATCTTGGCAGTATAGTGAAGCAATGTTTGAAGCTGTGGGATACCTACAAAACCTGACAGCACAATGTCATATTACACAGGTATCTTAAACCAATGTACTGTGTCACTTGATGCAAACAAATCCAAACATTTCCAATGTGAAGGGCATAAGATAGTATTACGGGTGTTATCCCAATTAATGGGAAAATGGGCCATTTGGGCACTAAAAGTAATACTTTAAACAAAGAATGGGTGGGATGGGCACTAACAGTAATACTTTAAACAAGGAATGGGTGGTATGGGCACTAACAGTAATACTTTAAATGAAGAATGGGTGGTATGGGCACTGACAGTAATACTTTAAACAAAGAATGGGTGGTATGGGCATTGACAGTAATACTTTAAACAAAGAAGAAACAGTATGCAGTTGTGCCTTGTTTATAATGCTTCCATGGTATAACAGTAATACAGTTGCTACAAATATGTACAAAATATGTATAGGAGGTGTTAGTCCCTGAAATGCATGTACACACTCAAACACCTATCTGGTGAGTGGAATATTATGTTGATGTGGGCTAAAGATATTATGAAAGATGATGATTACTGGAAGCTATTGCTGCAAATATGAGATGTTTACCTGAAGCCAACACACCACCATAGATGCATGGACCAGAAGGAACATACACAGGTTAACACTTGCCTGTGGTGGTTAGACCCTGTCCAAACAATCATGTAGGACTTTGGACATGATACAGTAACCAACTTGTGGGCCACAGTGATCTACAGCATGATGATTGCTTCCCACACCAGAACATTGCACATGTTATATACACAGACAGTTGATGTAAGTCCACATGAGAGGCACAATAGCTTGCTGCACTTTGCCCATACCAGTCTTGCATTTTTCTCATACATATGAACATACTTCTTTCAAGGATAACAACATTCACACATTGGCCAGCACAGCATCTGCAAAAAGGACACCCTGTTTCTGTCCTTAGTATCACATATGTCAATGAGAGATTGTAATACAGTGAGAAAAGTGTAGCTTTTCCAATCCCCTCTTAGATCACACTGAAAAAAAGCCAGTATATGTGATCGGCTGATTTTTAATTTGTTCTATCAGCTTTTCTTCAGTTCAAGAAGTTGATTTCTCAAGGAATATAACTATACATATCAATATATTTATACATATAAGGATGTACTTGGAAATATGACAGTACAAATACATTGAATGAAACAATATCAATCCAAAATAATTGAAACACAAAATAATGAAAAAAAAAAAAAAAAAACAGAACTCGTTTTTTTTCAGGGGGCTTTCCACCCTGCACCACAATGCCTCCTGCTAATTATATAAATACCAACCCTGGGATTGCTCTAGAGTGGAGAAAAGGCAAACTCTCCAATCCCCACTATTTGCGGTCTTGCACAAACTTACCGCCAGCAGAATTGAACAAATGAGTGTCAGCCACCTCCGCCTGCTGAAAAAACATCTGTTATTATGAACATTGAATTATACAGAGCATATGCATGTGTTTGCATGTGTGTGTGTGTGTGTGTGTGTGTGTGTGTGTGTGTGTGTGTGTGTGTGTGTGCATGTGTGTGTGTCTCTCTCTCTCTCGTCATATATATATATATATATATATATATATATATATATATATATATATATATATATGGGTCACCTTAATTTGCCCGACAGTTCATTTCCCCAACAATTAGAAAAAGGCAAGTAAAAGGTATATGTCCTTTTCCCCACTGCGGTGCAATCCTGGAGTTAGAATATATAGTTGGGGGGGGGGGGTAAAGCCCACCACCTACTTTGGTTTTAGTGAACAATAAAAAAACAAACTGGACAATAAAAAGCAAAGTAGGTGGGGGGCTTTGCCCTCCACACACCCCCAACTATATATTATAACTCTAGGATCACACTACAGTGGGGAAAAGGACGAATACCTTTTACTTGCCTTTTTCTAATTGTTGGTAAAATGAACTGTTGGGCAAATGAACTGTCAGGCAATTGGGCTGCCTGAAATTTCTGTCTGACAAATGAACTTTAGGCGAAATAAAGGTGACCTATATATATATATATATATATATATATATATATATATATATATATATATATATATATGTATGTATATGCATATATATGTATATGCCCCTTTGCTATTGTGTACCCTGCCCTACATGTATATGCAGCTGCATTTCCCTGTTGCAACTGTCCATTATAGCAGTCATGCATACTCATCATTACATACAAACAATGCTCAGTCAGCACATCATCATTATTTATTCTTTTTTTTGAATGAAGTAAGCCCAATGGACAGAAATGCTCCTTTTCACAACCAACCTGAAAGCACTGCTTGGTTAAGTGACTGCTGAGTAATACAGTAGGCAAATAAATGAAGACATAATCATGCCTTGTACCTTGACTGCAGTAAATAATTCATTAGCATTTCAGAGCCTTAACCCTCTGTGCTAATGGCCATACCAGTCCAAAAACACCAACATATACTGTAGTTCACCAAGTCTGTTATGTATGAAAGAGACATTCACAGACAAATCAAGGTCATGATACATCTGCTGAAATGGCCACCCTGTTGCTATAGACCTGACACCTACCACCAATCATTGCACATATTGCAGTATGGTTGTAAATTATGTCAATGTGACACAAAATTGCTTACACCTGTAGTCGTCCAGACATACTACAGTCAAACCAAATGAAAAAGGAAAACCGACAGCTTGCAGCTAGTACTGGATGATAGTCCCAAAGACAAAACTTCTGCTTTAACGTAAAAACAGTTTAATGTACAAACTTTCATGTTTTCGTCACTCTTAATAAGGTAACTTCTTCAGAAAACAAACAAACAGCGGCTACACAGTAACCGCTAAATTTAAACTTTGTTGCATAAAATCATGTGACAAGTGCAAACAGTAGCTTAAAGGTAAAGTAATCAAATGATTTCTACTAACCTATAATGACAGACCTTGTATCAAAGAAACTTATTTAAACTACAGTCACACATCCCACAATCACTATTAGTAACTCAGCTATCAATGAAACTATATACACAGTTCTGCAAACCACAGGTCCACATTGGACAAGGTGTATTCCAACCCTTAAATACTTTACAATGTGTGTGTGTATATATATATATATATATATATATATATATATATATATATATATATATATATATATATATATATATATATATATATATATATATATATAAATATATATATATATATATATATATATATATATATATATATATACACATGTGTATTTGAAGTTTGCATAAATATATATATATGTGTGTGTGTGTGTGTGTGTGTGTGTGTGTGTGTGTGTGTGTGTGTGTGTGTGTGTGTGTGTGTGTGTGTGTTTGTCTTTGTATTTATGTATTTATATGTAGATATAGATATAGATAGATATGTATGTAAAATCAAGTGAGAGAGAGAGAGAGAAAGTGTGAGCACTACCAAAACTGCTGCAGTTATCTATAGTTCTCTACATAGTTTGATGCATTATGCATGTGCAAAGAGATCAGAGAAGTATGGACGAAGTATACAATATGGATGGAAGGGGATCTACTCAGATATAAGAAAAAGGGAAATTTGGTGGTTTGAAGTCCCGAAAACATTGTTAGAATTAGTGCAGGCTATGTACAAGGACCCAATGACTCAAGTGCAAACAGTGTTCGGCCTCACAGAGGGGTTCTCAGTGGGACTGGGTGTACACCAGGGTTCATCTCTAAGCCCAATGCTGTTCATACTGGTGAGGAACTACATTAGCAAATAGGTCGAAGGGAACAGATCAACAAACTTGCTGTATACAGACGATGTGGCATTACAAGCAGACTCTTAGCAAGAATCTGGGAGGGGTGGTTGAGGAGAAGGGAAGTTTGAATGAAGAGGTCAAAGCTAGAGTCAGATAGGCTGCAGCCAATTGGCATAGAGGTGTAGTCTATGACAGAAGAATGCCAAAAAAGCTGAAAAGTAAGGTGTACAAGACAGTGGTGTGACCAGTACTACTGTATGATGCAGAAACCTGAGCAGTAAAGGCAGAACAGTTGAAGAAGCTAGAGATGATGGAAATGAAGTGTCTGAGAAGGGTGGTATGATGCACACTGTGCGATAGACGAAGAAATGAGGACATAAGAGGAGAAACCAAAGTAGCTCCAACTGCAGAAAATATCAAAGAGAACAGATTATGGTGGTTTGGGTACATGTGCAGAAAAGCAGAAGACAATCTGGTCAGGAAGATTTGGGATGGACAGAAAGAAGATGAGATGAAGCAAGGACATCCAGCAAAGAGGTGGATGGACTGTGTGAAAGAAAATCTGTGACAGTCACACATGAGTGTTGAAAAAGGCAAGAGTGTGGCACTGAATCGAGAGAGTTGTTGACAGTTAGCACGATACCCTGTCTCCATGTATAAAAAATGGGAAAAAGAGGGCTGATGATGATGATGATGATGATATGGAAATAACACACCTGATGTTAGAAAACTGATATTACTATCTGGCCCCATACTTGCAACACACTTAATGAATGACTGGTCATATATAGGAAAGGAAGAAAGCTTACCCAGGTACTTTAAACATTATATAGTGTCTTGTAAGCCCAACAAAATACAGTTTAGCACTTTCATCCCATGTTTTTGTTTTTTAATATAAGTGATTTTTGAACTAAGACTGGAGTTCATGGCATTATTTATGAAGTTTCTAAGATACTGCTAAGTGTTGTTAAACCTGCAACTTCCTTACAAGTCTGCACAGTTTTTGAAGTCACCAGTTAGCATTGCTAAGCTGACCTAGTTACTAAAGAACATTCTACAAGTGCGTTTGAGACTGTCACTACTATTTATGCCACAAAATGTTACCATGTGAGCCTCATTGCCTTATTTAGGATTGAATATGTATGCGTGTGTGTGAGTATGTGTATAAACTGTGTAAATAATCTCATTTTGCATGGCTACAGAATAGGGTTAAAGATTCATAAGCACTAATGTTTTGATGACATGCTAAACTGTGTCCACATCAGCGGCGATGTACTTTGTGCATAAAGAGAGGGCAACGGGTTCAGGCACCTAGGTGGTGCGACAACCCACTGTGAGACAACTGGATGTGGACAGATGGCAGTATGGAAGTTTAGCTGCAGTGACAAATGCCTGCAGACAATTCCCTGTGAAAATAAAGGAACCCCCTGCACCCTAACCACAGGTGTGAGACAAAAACCCCGTATGTGATCTACACACTACACCCCCTAGAAAACACCGTGTGCAACTAACACTGTAACATGTGCCTAGAATAGGATGCCAAGTGGGCATCAAAGTGGTACACTGAAACCAGTGTGCTGTGGGCAAAGCCTTTATTAATGCAAAATGTAAAGTGATGTGGGAAGTGCTTGGTGCATACTAAACCATGATATAATCATAACTTGTAGAAATGTGCCACAGCACGGAGAAAATCCTGCACATCACTATAGTCACACTTATGTTGCAAGATGTGTTTTAGACGACGCTCCCTTACAACAATTGCCTTCCTACGTGGTGTCACAGGCATCCCCCGCAACAGAGATTCTCGACAGGTATCTGTTAAGTTCTGTTCCTGTTGGAGGACGGTCAAAAGATCCGATAGCTGCACAGTAGGTCGTCCCAGTAATACTTTCAGCCGACGATGCCATGCCTCTACCTGGTTATTAGTACGTGGGAAGTCCATGCCGGTCACATCACTAACATTCCAGAAACGTAAAGGATAGGATGATGGTAGTCATTGCTGTGAGGAGCAGCGGGATGCATACTTGCGTGGTCGGCCTCGCACATAATGATGATCCAGGAATACGCCAACAGGCCGTGCACATTCAGGTAACGTAGCCACAATGTCCACGAATGCAGGGACAACATCCTCAACCGGTAGAAATGCCAACGCAATCAGCTTGCGTATGGCAATGGAAAATGCAGTGTCCGTACCATACAGCGCTACAAGGTGGTTATGCTGGATCTGGCGCCAAATGATCTGTGCAAAGTGGAAAAGGCACCCTTTCAGAATACCCTTTGGAAATGCCTTATGGCTGGCACGGATCGCTGCCTTCTCGAAATCAGTCATTATATACTGTGGAGCCAGGGTACAGTCCTGTTCTGCGGTCATACACTTCAGTATCTCCCACATACTGTAGTATGCAGACTCTGACTTCCTTGTCATGAGACAGTACACCAGGGGGACAATCCTTGTTGAGGTGTGAGTCCCAATACAGCCATGTAATGTATATAGCTGACGACATATATTGTCTCTCGTAGGGAAGGTGCCATCAGCAAGAATGATCTCAGCTCTACACAGATCAATTAGGTTCTGTGCTGTTGTAAGTAGAACCAAGGAATCCGTCCCATCCATATCAGATCTTCTACGGAGGATAAAGTTGCCACTACGGAGTGGATAGTGGCCGACATCAATATCTGCGAGTGTTACCGGAGGTGTGCTCATTGCTGCACGTGCCCTCTGACGTACCCTGGTTATGCTACGATGCAATGTGGCACGGCAAGGCATCTCCTGAAGTACATTCTCATCTGCTGTGCCTAGGACACTCTGCATCACCAAACTTGGCAACTCACTGCCAGTTACCGCCCTCTGCCGCAGTTCTGCTCGCAGTGTAGCAACTTGGGCTATTGTTGCATCAGGCCCATGCTGGTGGGGCAGGGATTTCAGCAGTTCCTCACCTTCTTCCTGCTGTACAGTGATGGCACGACCCCTACAGACCTGTAGTCTCCGCGCAATACATGCCCAGTACCGTTTAGGTGGCAGTTCACGCTTCAAATGGTAGAGGTATCCCTCCACTACCAACATTGGTTTGCCCCGTTGGCTGGGCACTGTGCTATACTTGATGCCAAGCTGACCAGGGCTATACCGGTACATAGCTTCCATCATGGTAACAGCACTTGTCGATGGCCTCTCAGTATCCATCACAGCAGGTATAGTTGGGAACTGGATGTACAGATGCCACTGCTACAGATCACTATCAGTTGTACCACTATTTACACTGCCCTGTGTTGGACCCTGTGTTGTCGTACCGCCTGGAACAGCTCACTGTGCAAATGTCAATAGTACAGGTTCGTCTATCTGCTTGTCATGCTATAGAGTGACTATATGCAGTTTAGACAGCCATGGGGCTAACAAATGCATATACTGTGGTAAGCATCCCCTGTCCTGATACAAACACAGTTTCTACATGTAGTGTACATGTCCCTTTTAACTCCCAGGTGTACCTGCTAGCCAATCAGGGCGTGGGGCCCTATCTCAGTTTCAGTAACAGAGGTTATTTATGGAAGTTGCTCGGTCTTGCATGCTTCTCTTAATCATACAATGAAGTAATTAATTAATGATGAAAAAACCGCCAAAAAGTTTAAAGATATATAATGCATAAAAACTATGTTCCCTACTTTAAAATCAACACATCGATAACCCAGATGTGAACATACACACATATGATTCCTACATATGAATATAATGTATGAATGCAAAAAATATAAGAAAACATGAAAAACATATAAAAGTATATACACTAAACTGCTGCTCTCTCTATGGGTGCATGTGTACTAAATGTATTAGTGTAAAATGGTATATGAAACTCATACACTAAACCATGGAGGGATGGAAACTACAGCACAGGTGAAAGTGCACTACTGAATAATTATTCCAATGCTAAAAAAGGTTTAATACTGATAAAATCATTGAGACCGGGTGGTCTCGTGGAATCCGTTAAAATTTGCCATTTACTTTCACACAATGCCAATTTCATTTTCCAATCCCCTCCAAAGGGTACAATGTCCACCTGTTCAATAATAGAAAATAAGAAGCTATGATCGTCTCCCTTTTCTAATATATGCCTATATAACGCGTTTTTTGTGTCATGCTTCCCTATTTTATACAGGTGTTAAATGCATCGCCTGTTCAGCTGTCTCTCTGTCTTGCCTATATAGTGTGCATTACATGTAATGCAGACAGCCAAATAGACGACCTGTTTCGTTTTACAATTTCCTCTCTTACATCTGATGGTAGTATGACAGATGTCATCAAGTTTTATAGTATTGTTCAGGTTAATATATTTACACTGTTTGCAATTTCCACATTTAACAGTGCCCTTAGATGTGTCTTCTTTTTGTGTAGTATAACTACCTCTTTCCAATAACCTCCTCAAATTTGGGGCTGTTTTAAAAACACATCTCGGTTTGTTACCCAATATATGATCCCTGTCCATGACCATCAAAGTCATCCAATGCCTTTCCAAAATTTCTTTAATAATGTATTTACTGGGAGTATACATAAGTATACAAACCCTACCCAGAGATGCACTAAGTGTTCCCTCATGTTTAGTCAGTTTATATGAGCCTAAAAGGGGTGGATATTTGCTTCCCCATTCATTATATACATAATTGGTTACTTCCGTGACCATCTTTTCTGGATAAGCTCTACGAATGAACATATCCTTAATAGTTCTAAGTTCGGAATCCAAGATGTACATATTGGACGACATCCTCGCCACACGTATACATTGTCCTTTGATTACATTTTGAAATATGTGTGGAGGGTGGTTGCTACTGTAATGGACGTAATCATTTGAGAAAGTGAGTTTTCTGTAAATTCTAGAAGTAAATCCACAGTTGTCATGGCTCAAAAGTACGTCCAAGTACGAAATTTCCTTATGACTGTATTCATGTGTGAATTGTAAAAACTCCACAGTATTATTTAGATGCACCATGAATTCCTGCAACCTATCCTCTGAAGCCTTCCACAGAATGAATATGTCGTCCAGGTACCTAACATATAGAACTATGTCTTTATAAAAAGAACTCTTGAACACGTATTCAGATTCCCATTCGGCCATGACCAGGTTCGCGAAGATGGGGGCACAGGCTGCTCCCATCGCCACTCCCCTGGTCTGCCTGAAGAACTCTCCTTGCAAGGAGACGAAATTGTAGTCCAACACAAGTGACATCATGTGTCCAACTACACCACCATGGAGATTGATAATACTTGTGCTAAATTGCTGAGTAAAGGTATGAAGTTCATACCTATGAGGGGATGGAATGTATTGGATAGTATTAAGGAGGTGAAAAAATATTGTAGGAAGTTGAACCTGGCTTTACAATTTGATAAAAACCCGGATTCGAATACCAAGGCTAAAGGTATAGCAGGGACTGAGCTTACTAAAAAAAGTACTTATATGCCAACTTCCAACCCTCATGTGCACAATTTTGAGCAACTGGTGTGTAATGACATTTATTGGACATATGACAAGATGCAATACCAAGGGAATAGTGCATCTGACAATTTAACCAGCATGGAAAGAAAATGTTTATCCGACCTCATGACTAACAAGGACATCAGGGTCATGAAACCTGATAAAGGAGGTGGGGTTGTGATCTTTTCTACTGATGACTACAATCAGGAGATATACAATATTCTTCATAATTCAGGAAACTATGAGAACATCTCACTGAATCAAGTTAACATCGGGCACAAGCGTATTGACCTTATCATTGAGGAATATCTTATAGACAATAGGATTTCCAATGATACATATTCTTTCATGAAAGTAGACCACCCGGTTTTAGCAAAGATGGTAGGCATCCCCAAGATACATAAATCTATCGAACAACCTCCTTTTCGACCAATTGTGTCAGGTTCTAGGTCGAAAACCTTCAAACTAGGGCAACTGATCGATAGTTGGCTCAAGAAGGTATATGATAGCATCCCACATATCATCAAGGATTCCTGGAGATTTTTGGGTGCTATCACAAATGACATATGGGATACCAACTTGATTTATTTGACCGTAGATGTTGTTGACCTTTTTTCAAGCATCCCCAAGATAGAATGATTGGAATATTTTGAAAGAAGTCTCACTAGGTATACTGGTTTCTCTTGGGAGAAAATCAGCCTCATATGTGACATGATGTCACTTGTGTTGGACTACAATTTCATCTCCTTCCAAGGAGAGTTCTTCAGGCAGACCAGGGGAGTGGCGATGGGAGCAGCCTGTGCCCCCATCTTCGCGAACCTGGTCATGGCCGAATGGGAATCTGAATACGTGTTCAAGAGGTTTTTTTTATAAAGACATAGTTCTATATGTTAGGTACCTGGACGACATATTCATTCTGTGGAAGGCCTCAGAGGATAGGTTGCAGGAATTCATGATGTATCTAAATAATACTGTGGAGTTTTTACAATTCACACATGAATACAGTCATAAAGAAATTTCGTACTTGGACGTACTTTTGAGTCATGACAACAGTGGGTTTACTTCCAGAATTTACAGAAAACCCACATTCTCAAATGATTACGTCCATTACAGTAGCAACCACCCTCCACACGTATTTCAAAATGTAATCAAAGGACAATGTATACGTGTGGCGAGGATGTCGTCCAATATGCACATATTGGATTCTGAACTTAGAACTATTAAGGATATTTTCATTCGTAGAGCTTATCCAGAAAAGATGGTCACTGAAGTAACCAATTATGTATATAATGAATGGGGAAGTAAATATCCACCCCTTTTAGGCTCATATAAACTGACTAAACATGAGGGAACACTTAGTGCATCTCTGGGTAGGGTTTGTATACTTATGTATACATTATTAAAGAAATTTTGGAAAGGCATTGGATGACTTTGATGGTCATGGACAGGGATCATATATTGGGTAACAAACCGAGATGTGTTTTTAAAACAGCCCCAAATTTGAGGAGGTTATTGGAAAGAGGTAGTTATACTACACAAAAAGAAGACACATCTAAGGGCACTGTTAAATGTGGAAATTGCAAACAGTGTAAATATATTAACCTGAACAAGACTATAAAACTTGATGACATCTGTCATACTACCATCAGATGTAAGAGAGGAAATTGTAAAACGAAACAGGTCGTCTATTTGGCTGTCTGCATTACATGTAATGCACACTATATAGGCAAGACAGAGAGACAGCTGAACAGGCATATTTATGAACACCTGTATAAAATAGGGAAGCATGACACAAAAAACGCGTTATATAGGCATATATTAGAAAAGGGAGACGATCATAGCTTCTTATTTTCTATTATTGAACAGGTGGACATTGTACCCTTTGGAGGGGATTGGAAAATGAAATTGGCATTGTGTGAAAGTAAATGGCAAATTTTAACGGATTCCACGAGACCACCCGGTCTCAATGATTTTATCAGTATTAAACCTTTTTTAGCATTGGAATAATTATTCAGTAGTGCACTTTCACCTGTGCTGTAGTTTCCATCCCTCCATGGTTTAGTGTATGAGTTTCATATACCATTTTACACTAATACATTTAGTACACATGCACCCACAGAGAGAGCAGCAGTTTAGTGTATATACTTTTATATGTTTTTCATGTTTTCTTATATTTTTTGCATTCATACATTATATTCATATGTAGGAATCATATGTGTGTATGTTCACATCTGGGTTATCGATGTGTTGATTTTAAAGTAGGGAACATAGTTTTTATGCATTATATATCTTTAAACTTTTTGGCGTTTTTTTCATCATTAATTAATTACTTCATTGTATGATTAAGAGACGTATGTGTATATATATCACCTTTTTAGATATTTTATTTGTTCTGATGAAGACTGGGATACAGTCGAAAGTGCTCAACTTGGAATTGTGTATTTTACAATAAACCGTTGGTGATTATTGTCCTGTGAAACGAGCAGTGTTCATATCTCAACCATCTTTCAGTTCTTGTGTAATTTTATTCATCTTTGCATGCCTCTCTGCCTGAATGGGCCTACATACCTGTGTCCACCAGCCCCGGGAGACACTGGATGGGTGTTCCAGAACTTACCAAACACACATGCAGCTGTTGACTAGGTGTGGGGGCTGACACTCCTGTCTGGCATAGTTCCCTGCTTCACAGTTCCCACCTGCCAGTTTACTAGGGGGGGCCATACCTGCACTGATGCTGTGTGTTGCACTTCTGGCTGTGCAGCAATTTGTCTGTGACTTGGAATGGCCCTATTCCACATACTGTTAACCAGTGGCACAGTCTGTGTAAAGTGCTGTGCATTGTTTGTTAGGTTTGGCTATACACGACCCTGCAGTAGCATGTGCTTTCTGGGGGTCTGAAGTCTGAAACTCCTCCTAGTGTTGAACTCCAGTCACTATCTGTGCTGTTCCAGTTGCAGTTCAGCCCTTACTATCACTGATCTGTGAACGTGCTACATCTACACAGGGACTTACTGGATGTGAATGCGCACAGACAATGCTGCGGCTGCTGCTACTGTGGATTATATCTCCGGTCTACTGTGACTGTTTACAGTTCGGGATTGCCTGGATCTCAGCTGATCTACTGGTAAGTTGTTTGAACTGTATTTGTGTACTGTGTATGCGTGGGGTATCTGTGCCTGTGTTTATTTATGTATTGTGTATGCGTGGGGTATTTGTGCTTGTGTTTACATATGTATTGTGTATGCGTGGGGTATTTGTGCTTGTGTTTACTTGAGTGATGTTTATGTGTGGAGTATTTGTGCTTGTGTTATCTTGGGTGATGTGTATGGGTGGGGTATTTGTGTTTGTATGCTATGCTGTTTAGTATGTAGTTGCCGTGTGTGTTTATATTACGCGCTTTGTACTGTTTTGGTTATGCCGCGTAGCCGCTTTAGGGGATATCGCTATGTGTCTGTTTTTCTTCCGACGTGGGTTCCGACGGCAGATATGTCTTTCAGCCGCACCGCTCTATGATCTAGCGGTGCCGCGGCCTTCTTGTTTCGGCGATGTAGCTCGCGGGCAGTCGTCTCGCGATCTACACGCCGGAACCCGAGGGCAACACTGTGCATATGCTAATATGTTCAGCATCACAATGACAATTTATAGGAAAAATATGCGCCAATGACCATACATGTACTGCATGTCCAACTCTTGCTATCCAGGTATGACGTACACGGGTGGTATGTATATGTGTGGCATGTCCACAACTATGTAAGGTAATTGTCAGCTGTAAATATACATACCCTAGAACACAGGGAGTTCATAACTTCCTGAGATAACTCACGTTATAAATATATGATACACTACTACAGATTGCGGGTGACAGTTTATTTGTGTGCATATGTGGGTGTGTGTGCATGTGTGTGTGTGTGTGTGTGTGTGTGTGTGTGTGTGTGTGTGTGTGTGTGTATGTATATATATATATATATATATATATATATATGTATATATATATGAGAGTGAGATATATGTGTGTAATGGGTAAGACACAAATGTATACTGTTGTGTCTATGCCAGGAAACTTCTATGTTTACAGGTTAGAGTAATTATGGCTACAGGAGAAGCATATGCATGTTACTGATAAATGCTTTATTTATTTATTTTTTTAATTTAGCTTGACTGTACAAACCTAAACAGGTCACTCAATGGCTAAATCAGGTGTCCTTTACCATGCATGCAAGCATTCCAATGTACACTGTGATGGATGACAACACAATAACATGACAGTATTATTGATGTACTAAATGTGTAATAGTAGGAGTATGTCTATGCAGTGTAACAGCATGCTGTCAGGTAGTAAATGTGTAATAAATGCTAAGAAGATACAATATGATGGATGCCATGTATGAAATTGCTGAGTTTGTGGCACCTATCCCAGTGGGGTACTGAATTTAATCAAAAGACCAAAACAACATCTAAACTTTGACCACAAAATGTTGATAATGCAAATTCTGACTCTCTGCTAAACAGGTGCTGAGCAATTACCCTGGCACATGCAAATTGAAAATGCAAAAAAAAAAAAAAAAAAAAAAAAAAAACATAGCATTGTTTTTTGAAGGGGCAAGCACCCCTGCATTCCCACACCCCTGTTAATATATACATATATATATATATATATATGTATATATATATATATATATATATATATATAAATATATCTGTATATATAGGCTTAAAATGGCTCGCAAGGGCAGTTAGCCTAGTACTAATCTATGAACCTATATCTGTACTGCAATATGCAAATATATTAAACAAGACAAAACTAAAGTACACTAGCATGTGTATTGCTTACACTGTGAGGGTGTATAGTCCTGTGGCATCAGACATGAGAAGGACCATAAAGATGCACAGTGTGTTTTGACTATCACAGCAGTTATCATTTCCACAAGCTGGGTGACACCTATAGCTTTGGAACACTGAGACAGATACACTGACATACATGTGGGTGCCCATGCTGCCTGTACCACATCTCTGGGCTACCCCACCATGTGACCATCTCTCATTCACATGTTGTGCTGAGTCTACTTTACATACCCAAAATTTCACATGACCCAAGATCATATAACCGAGCTGAGAATGCCAAAACTTCATATGATCAAATGATCACAAAGCCGAACTGTTTCCCAGGGTAAGTAACCACTAGGCCAAAAACTCTCAGAGAGCACACCGCACCATCTACAACCTACCCATGTGGGGGGCTTCATCCCCCACACCTTCCCTAATTAAATATATCAACTCCAGGATCACACTACAGTGAAAAGCTAATTCCACCTAAAACGTGGCTTTTCAGCGCTTCTGTGGATCCCTAGTGATATCTGCATTGCTTATTGTACTTATTTCCTTGTTTCACTTGAAAGAAAGTTACTGTTTGTCATTTTTGCATTTAAGTTACCTGGCACTTGCTCACTAAAGCAATTATATAAGTCAGCACTAAAAAATTAAAAGCACTACACCCTCACAAACTCCCCCTGGAGTACCTTGCTCCCTATTGGCCATTTTTTTCAATTATAAAGAAATTCCCAATACTATTCTAGCATGTCCAAAGGTCAGTTGTCAATCTCCTCTCTAGTCCAGCTGGTGAATCTGGGAATCTTGAGGCAATGTTACAACTGCCTCATGTACACAGACAACCCTCTCCTCCTCCCAACAAATTCCAACACATGTGAGAGATGCAACCATATAGCCAAACTGGAGGCTAAGCTCTCTCAACTCAGTACTGGCGTAACCAGTCAGGAGGAGAAGGAAACCACACTCAATAAAATTCCAGTCTCACATAGACCTAACACGACAGCAAACCAAACACATAAACACACAAAAACATACTTGGAGGCTCTAAATAAAAATCTGCCTAAGCAGCAGAGACCTTCAAAGCAGACACCCAAGCAACCGCTACCCCAAAACAAAACACGTGCAACACATAGCTCACAAAGCAGTGTGCCAAACAGTCACAGCCCTTAAGGCTAAACAACACACCTGATACACTTGTAATAGGTGACTCTATCATCAGGCACACTGACGTCCCACTCACCAGGCTGAACAAGGAGAAGGTCACGGTAAGCTGCCTGTCGGGTGCTAGGATCTGACACATAACACAAGCACTCGGGTCACTCCAAGGTAAGTACAAATATGACTCAGTCATTGTCCATGCTGGTGTGAATGACCTGAGACGTAGCTCCCTGGACTACATGAAAAGAGACATAGAGGAGCTCTCTGAGCATGTAGCCCAGGCCGGTATGACCCTGACCTTGAGTAGCATCTTACCCTCACCAAGAATGATGCCACAGTATGAAGACAAGATTATCAATTTCAAAAATTGGCTTAAGTATTGGTGTCATTCAAAGGGGATCCAATGCCTGTCAGCCTGGGATGACATGCTCGACAAGCCATGATGCTTCGGTAGGGACGGCTTGCACCTGTCACCCCTGGGCTTTTGGATATTGGCAAAGGCTCTTGCTACCCCCATAGTGCCTTTTTTAGGCAAGGCTCAAAACACAAACCCACCTCCATAGGTATCACAAGGGATAAGAAACTAAGAGTAATGCTACTCAATGCCAGAAGTCTAAATCTCAAGATGCACGCACTCGAAACTCTTCTTAGCATGGAGAACATCGATAGCTGCGCAGTAACATAAACCTGGTTCAAGGCTCTCGAGAGCACCCCAGCACTACCAGGTTATACCTCATACCATGCTTTTCGGCCCCAAAACTTGGACCGAACCACAAAAGGAGGGGGAGTATCAATATTCGTCAAAGATACCCACACCTCCAGGTTGGTGTCACAGCACAAAGCATCAGAGACTATCCATGTGCAACTAACAGTGGGTAAAACTGCCTTCCAGTTTACAGCCTGCTACAGACCACCCTCCCAAACCCAGGAACCCCACTCGGCCTTCCTGAGAACACTGGAAAATATGAAGGTCTCTCCAAACACCATTATATTGGGTGACTTCAACTACCCAACCATAGACTGGGAGCATTACTCTAGCTCCAACACCCTAGCCCATAGGTTCCTAGAATTTATAAACTCAAATGCTATGGAACAACTTGTTACCACTCCCACAAGAGGGGAAAACATACTGGACCTGATCATCACCAACATGGGGACTCTATGCTCTAGACCAGAAGTGTATCCCTCACTGGTAAGATCAGACCATAAACTAATCTCACTGGATATTCACATCCCGACCCCACCCCATGCCCAGAAAACCACAGTGAAAAACTTCTCTAAAGCAAATTTCACACTCCTCAAAACCGAGGTGGAATCCTTCAAAGCCCCCGGGCCTGTGGATAATACGGCCCAGACCACAAAATCCTTTATAAACGTATTCTATGAACACCTTCAGGAATGCATGGATCATGCAATCCCAAATAAAACCAAGACCCAATCCTCCAAAGGCAGACGTCCTGTCTGGTGGACCCCAGCCATAAACAAACTAAGCAATAGAAGGAGGAAGCTACTACATTGTAGAGCAAAATCCCAAAAAGGGAAGGCAGCTCTGATCAGTATTAGCAAAAAACTATG
Source organism: Protopterus annectens (assembly GCF_019279795.1). NCBI lineage: Eukaryota > Metazoa > Chordata > Ceratodontiformes > Protopteridae > Protopterus > Protopterus annectens. The sequence continues at coordinate 615,192,505 of NC_056746.1, read as the reverse complement.
GGCACTCATAAAATCGTCTAAGGCCAGCTTTGAGAGAAAAATTGCACAGGACACTAAGGATAATCACAAGGCTTTCTTTAGTTATGTTAGGAACCTGGGTGGGAATTCCCAGATATGCTCAGAATTAGTCCAAAATGACAAAAAATACACCGAACCCACAGACATTGCCAACATCCTAGCTGACAGGTTCAGTGCAAACTCCCCCCCCCCACCAAAAGGGCTAATATCTATCCCAGCAGAGTGCTGCCCCCCTGACATCTCAGATGCTCAGGTAAGTGCTGCCCTCTCCAAAGCAAGAAACGCAGCATCAATGGGACCAGACGGTGTCCCGGGCTGCGTCCTACATTTTTATTTATTTATTTTATTTATTTTATTTTACATTTGTTGACCGGGCTAGTCCAACTGGATACATGTCCATTTTCAGTGGAGGCCCGGGGAGAAAAGCTCCATAGAGGGTAGTTATGACAAAAAACAACAGGAGATAAGAATACAAAGTATTACTTTCAAGGTCACATGAACAATTAAAAGGGTTATACAGATAGTTTAAATAGTTGAAACATTCTTAGGTAGTTGGAGTACCCTAACTACAAATGAAGACCCTTGAATTATGGATTGGATGGATAATAGATAGTAGTTGGCTGTTTGCTGCTAATCAGGATTAGAACATGGGCATAACCAATTAGATTTTAGTAGATCTTTGAGTTGTTTTTTGAATTGGTTGAGTGAGGTCTCGTGTCTTAGGTTGTTTGGGAGGGCATTCCAGGATTTTCCAATGGAATTAGCATAGAGTGCTTCACCTCCTGAATTGTTAGCTTTAATAGTTTGAATTTGTAGGCTTTTGGAGGATCTAAGGGAATTAAGGTTAGAGTAGGGAATGAATATTTTGGTCATTGCGGGGGTTTTGTCAGGATGGTGGATAGTTTTGAATGCCTCAGTAAGTTGATTGAGTTTGAGAGTGTTAGGTAGTTCTAACCAGTGTAGTGTTCTGAGATTGTTACAGTGGTGTGTATGACAGGGCATTCCTGTTATAAATCTAGCTATGTGGTTATAGGTTGTAGATAGTTTGTTGAGTTCTATTTTATTAAGGAAGGAGAATATCGGGGAGGCATAGAGGAGTGTGGAAAGGAGGTGAGTCTGAGCAATGGTTAATTTAGTATGTGGGGTTAGGAAGTTCTTAATTCTATACATGGACCCGAGTTTCTTGTTTACCGACTTAATGGTCAGGTTAATGTGAGTGTCAAATTTAAGCTTGTGGTCTAAGGTCACACCAAGCAGTTTGGTGTGAGAGACAGGGTCAATTTTGGTCCCATTATTGGATATCACGTGAAAGTTGGGGTGATTGGAGGTAGGAGAATGATTTCCTTGAGGGGTGGGAGTAGTGGGGAAAAACAGAAGTAATTTGGTTTTGGATGGGTTAAGTAAGAGTTTTAGTTCCAAGAACCATTTTTCAACTAGGGAAAAACAGTTTTGGGTGGCAACTTGGAGTTTGTCGAGGAGTTGCGGAGCAGATCAGGGTGGAGTCGTCTGCATATTGTATGCAGGTGGCTTTGGGAATGATAGAATGCAGATCGTTAATAAATAAAGAGAAAAGAAGAGGACCAAGGATAGATCCTTGGGGAACACCGATATTTGTGGGGAGTAGGTCGGATAAGCTATTTTCCCATAGCACAGCCTGATTTCTATGAGAAAGGTAGTCATTAAACCAGTCTATGGTAGTCTTGCTAAGGTAGTATGCCTCCAGTGTGTGGATCAGCTGTTGGTGATTGACCATGTCGAAGGCTTTGGATAGATCAAGAAAGAGCGCCGAGGTTATTAATTAATTGTTACGATTGTGGTTAACGGAGTCAATAAAGGAAAGGAGAGCAGTAGTTGTGCTGTGATGGGGGCGAAAGCCGTGCTGGGTGTGAGACAGGAGATTGTTTCAAATAAGATGGGTAATGAGCTGCTTGTGAATGCAGCATTCCATGATTTTGGCTAGAGGAGATAGTATAGCTATGGGTCTGTAGTTTGATGTGTCTGTGGAAGATCCACCTTTATGAAGAGGGATGATGTGGGAGATTTTCCAAATAGAGGGAATAGAAGCTTCTGAAATGGTCCGGTTAACCAAGATAGAAACAGGGTAGGCTATGGCCTCAGATGCAATTTGTAGGTAGTTGGCTGGGAGTAAGTCAGCCGCTAAGGTGGTTGGTTTGAGTTTATTTAGGAGGGTTCTAATATAGGAGGTAGGTACGGGTTGGAGGTTGAAGGCGGATTGAGTTTGGACTTTGGTTGAGGGTGTAGCCAAGGGGGAAGTGGTAAGTTGGTTGGCCAGGGACTGAATGGTTTCTGTGAAAAATGAATTAAAGGTGTTGGCTATTTCTCTAGGATCTTTACCAATGAGCTTTTCAGGGGTAGGGGTGGTGGGTTTGCCTGGATGAAGGAGGTGATTAAAACCGGCCCAGAATTTCTTGGGATTATTCTGGTGTTTATTTTGGAGGTGACAGTAATACTGTTTTTTGTCAGACAATATGGCTGATTTGGTTGATTTTCTAAGTTGGAGAAACTTGATGCGATCTAGTGGGGTTTTAGAGGCTCTCCATTTGTGCCAGGCCTTGTCTCGATGTTTAATTTTGGCTTTAGTGTCCTTTGTTAGCCAAGGTGCAATGCGTACCTTAGTTTTAGTGAGACGCTTAGGAGCATGCGAGTTGAGTATTCTTAGGAAAGTGTTATTGAAATATAACACACTGTCATCTAAGGGTAATGTTTTTAGGATGGACCAATTACATGCCTTAAGATCTGCAATGAATTGGTCCGGGACAAAATTCTTACTGTTCCTGACTAGTCTGGATTGTGGTTGATTTGAAGTTGGACACTTGTGCTTAATAATAAAGGTAATCAGGTGGTCACTAAGGTCGTTGGGAAGGGTCCCTGTAGTATAATTCTTTGGAGCCTTGTTTGTAAGTATCCAGTCAAGGATGCTCTCTTTTTGTTGGGCATTACCCATTCTGGTAGGAGTTAGAATATTCTGCGAGAAGCCATGTAAGTTAATGGGGAGAGGATTTGGGAGTTCGGAATAGAGGGCCCAGTTTATATTAACATCCCCTAGAATTATCGTTTCTTGGGGATAGTTGGTGGCAAGCCAACTGAGGATTAGTTCTAGGTTTTCAATATTTTTGCCTGGTGGTAGATAAATCACTATGAGATTAATACTTCTTTGATTGTTAAGGCGAATCTTTAGAGCAATTAGTTCAAGGTTGTGGATTTTTGGGGGTTAGAGTGGGTTCATGGTGATGTTCAGGGAGTTCTTGAACATGACAGCTATTCCCCCACCTTTTCTGGTTATTCGATCACTCCTAAGGATGCTATATCCAGGTGGGATAATTTCTTCATCCTTAGTGCATGGTTTAAGCCATGTTTCCGATAGACACATGATGTCAGGGGAGTGAGTTGCAAGCAAGGCATGTAAGCTGTGAATCTTATTATTAATACTTCTTAGGTTAAGGTGGAGGATAAGGAGGGAGCCCACTAGGTTTCTGGTATCTTTCAGTGTTTTGGGGTCTAAGTCAGAGTTAGGACCTGGGTTGGGGTGGATATCACCATCTATTGTGATAGATTTTTTTAAGTAGTCAAATATTTTTTGGAGTTTGACTAATAATTTTAGGGTATCTTTTGTTGAGGGCACCTTTGGGTGGCTGAGGGTAGGATGATTTATTTTAGGAATCTGGTTATTAGCATGGTAGTGAGACGGAGGGATGGGTTTGGAGTGGTTATGAGAATGAATGGAGGTGTGACCTTTAGAGAGGAGGACACCTGTTAGGGTTAGGGTTTCATATCTGGTTGAGAGATAGGAAACAGTAAGGAGTAATAGTATGGAGGGAAGGGTAGAGAAAAACTTTTTGTCCATGGTTTGAAGAGGTTAGTGAATGTAGTGAGCTAGGGAGGTTTCGTTGGAGAAACCAGGGTGTGGGAAGAGTAGGAAGGGAGGGGTATAGGATGGAGTTTTAACTAGATAGAGGTTAGCAGGTGGGTGGAGATTACCTAGTCAGAATAGTCTAACAAGGAATGAGAGGGAGATGAGTGGGTGGGGATAGCCTAATCAGTGTAGACAAGCTAGAAATGAGGGGGAGATGAGTCAGAGCACAGGAAGGTTGTGATTGGTTGGTGGAAAAGGGGAAGGGCTTAGTGACCTAATAAATGTAGAGGTAGTGGGGGTGGGTGGGAATAGGGGGCAGGGTGGAGCGAAGCCCAAGCGAGCGAGGCGGAGCGGGCCTACACTACAAGGGTGTTCCTGGGTCCTAAAGGTAACTGATGTCGGTATGTTTAATTTTTTAATTTCTTTACAATGTTAGTTTACTTAGACCTTCCTGGGTTTAGCAGTAGGGTTTTAGGCTGGTGATTATAACCAGTTACTGCCTAATGCCTACAGCAAAATATGTAACAAATACGAGTACTGAAATTAGGTAAATTTTCTTTACCCTGAGTCTCTTTTGGAGATTTTTTAAGTCAAGTTGTTTGGGGATTAGAGAAGGCAGGTGTGTGCATTTGCACTGGGAGTCCAAGGAGTCAACGACAATGGCAGGGTTATACGCGTTGTCCGTCTGGCAGGGGGGCTATCTATAGGTAGAATAGAGGAGAGAGATAGAGGGTTTAGCAACAAACAGCAGTATATCCTTTATATAGTATGCTAGGTTCAGTAGTCATAGAGCAGTATTAATATTGTATGTAGAACTGTGCATAAAGTAGGAGACAGTAAAGTTAACTTCAATACAATTAAACAGTACAGTATTGCAATATAAACTTATGCAGTATCTGTTTGATGAGCTGAGTTAAGTTATTCCAACTATTAATGTACTGTGGCAGACATGAGATAAATCACAAAATAGCACTCAAGTATGTCCCAAAATTAGGAGTTGCTGCAGGTAACAAAGACAGAACAGTACTCGATCTATTAAATCAATGACACAGTTAGTCCTCATTAAATGGTTTATACTGCTCAATTCTTAGGGCTATGTAGAGCAGACTACATGAACTCCAAGAAGAGCTAAACCCAAACCTAAAACTACTGTTCACTCTCAGCCTTACTACAGGATATGTACCCAAAGAGTGGCGTACAGCAACAGTGGTTCCTCTCCACAAAGGTGGTGCCTCAACGAATCCTGGAAACTTTTGCCCCATAAGTCTCACTAGCTTGGTCTGCAAAGCTATGGAAAGGATCATCATGGACCTTATAAATAAAGATATTGGGGACCTACAGACACTGGATCCTACCCAGTTCGGCTTTGTTAAGGGCAGATCCTGCCTCTTAAACCTGGTCGATTTCTTTGAAACAGTCACCAAGGCCATTGACGAGGGAAAGGTGGTCCACACAGTCTACCTGGACCTTGCAAAAGCCTTCGATACAATACCCCACTCGGGCATTATAGATAAGCTTACCTACTTAAATATAAACCCCTATGTCACTAGATGGGTTGCAAACTGGCTCAAGGACAGAACCCACATGGTTAGAATTGCTGGAGCCATGTCAGACTCCAAACCAGTTACAAGTGGTGTCCCACAAGGCTCAGTCCTGGGACCTCTCTTGTTTGGTATATATTTCTTGGAGGTACAGGCCAACATGGAAGGACTGTGGCTGACCAAGTTCACAGATGACTGCAAACTGGGCGCCATAATAGACTCTCCAGCCAACACAAGCATCCTCCAAAAGGGCCTCATAGAAACAGACAACTGGTGACAGAGCCATGGCCTCAAGCTAAATGCCAAAAAGTGTATAGTCATCCCCTTTGGCAAAAACAAAGTGCCCACAAATTACCACATAGGTGGTAATCCATTAAGTACAGAAGAAGTAATTAGGGACCTGGGGACCCAAGTTGATAGCAATCTCTCATTTGACAACCACGTGGCCAAAGTGGTTAGAAAAACATATAGCCCACCTAATCATGAAGGGATTCACATCTAGATCAGGGAAGGTCATCGTGCCTCTTTACTCATCCCTCATCAGGCCCATAATTGAGTACAATGCCCCTTTTGGGATGTACTTTACCAGACACCTGCAGCAACTGGAAAGCCCCCAAAAGTACCTCACCAAGAGGATCAAGGGGCTCAAACAGATGCCGTATGCTGCCCGGTTACAGAAACTCCAGCTCTACTCAGTGGCATACCGCCTGCTCAGAGGCGATCTGTGCCTGACGTATAAAGCCATGTCCAACCCGGAATTAATGGACATGCTGCACCTCAGAAAATCCAAATCCCATTGAGCTACATGCTCAAGGGACTTGAACCTCAGCACTGAAATAAATAGGACATGCTGGAGGGACAGATTCATAACCCAGAGACTCCCTTCACACTGGAATAAAATCCCAATTCAGGTTAGGCAGAGTCCCTCATTGACTCTCTTCAAGAGGAATCTTGATGAGTGGATGGGAGATCATAGGTTTACCTCGGGTATCACTTCTGTGTCACTGTTAGACAGAGGCACAGTATACTAACCTTGAAAAAGGGCATAGCAAAATTAATTTAGAATGGGTGGTGAAAGCCATACACACTCTGGCTAGGCTTATAAATGCCCTAGGGCAGAGAGCCTAGTATGAACCTATGAACCTATGAACCTACAGTGGGGAAAATGGTAAATCTCCTCTTGCTGGCCCAGTGGTTACTTACCCTGGGAAACAGTTCAGGTTTGTAATTGTTTGTTCATGTGAAGTTTCAATGCTCTCAGCTCAGTTATATGGTCTTCCGGTATGTAAAGTAGACCCATTGTGCTACAGTGTGTCACTTGATATAGTGCTTGTGCAATATTGGTGGTTGGTGTAAACCTAAAAGAACCAATCTATGTCTGCACCAGCCAAATGACAGACAGCTGCATCATGTGAAATATCACTAGAGAGGTAGTCTGCCAGATCAAGTCCCATTGGTGGATGTGCAGGGCCAAGTAAAACCCTACCCAGAAGTGACATGGATATGTGGTGGGTCAAGGCACATATGGCATGTGCTCTACTATAGCACTGTTTATGTATATCAGAAATGAGCTACTGCAAAGCCTGCAATACTGGCCATACTGTCATGTAGTTGAGCATTGATAGCCATGACGTCTGCATGCCTGCATTTGTGAATGTCTTACAGCACATGGATTTGTTATATTACATGATCAGTTGTCATAACAAGTGTAAGCAACTTCACTGTGTTGCAATCATTCAGGTATGTCCATTTACTTCTACCACATGGGCATGTGGATTTTTGTGGGCATCAGCTGTCTGATATAGAGGTATGTGACCACTACTCGAGCCTTGTAGGGACATACAATCAAAACTTACACGTTTTCAGTCACCTGATGTGTGACTGCCACTATCACAGTTGGGTGCACTGTCCTCTGCACTAGCACGGATAGTGCAGCGTGGTTTGAGAAAACATCTTGTATGTCACTTCCTTCCATATCATCTCCCATATCAAGGTCAGTGGAAGAGTCTTCAGAAGGCACCATGGATGAGCTGTAATGACAGAAACAGGATACAATCCAATAATTGCATGTTTATATGCAATAATTTACAGACTGTAATAGCAAACATTACTGAAATACTGAGTGGGAAACGCTAGAAGAATAGGGTGGCATACTTACATACTGGTCAAACATCTGATGTCATAGTATTTGAAGGCCCTGTGATGAAATGTATGTCGACACAGCAGTGACATATGAAAACCAGCATTGGAGAAAGCACACAGATAACACATTGCAGAATGCACACAGACAACACATTGCCTGATCTTTCACTATCAGATGATTCAATATAAGTTCTTGAAGAGTCAACAACTGTAATACACATGACTTGTCACTAATATGTACACAACATACTATCAGTAGTTGGGTGGGTCAGCAGAATATTACATGCATGATGTATTCTATGTATGGAGGTCACTAACCTCAATGCCCACATCAGGTATTCAGCAGTTTGTAGAATCCTAATCAATGAAAAAGTCCAGGAACTCCTAAGTATCTGAAAGAGTGGGCAGTGAGGGGCCACCTCCAGTGGCATCCCAGCTAAGCCTATAGTGAGTCAAATGGATACAGGAAATGATGTCAGTGCACTGACATCTACAGGCCATTGTTTTTCTGGCATGGCCACCTATGTCTTCCCATGTATAGTTCATCCAGTTCACATCCCCTCTGTGCCAATTAAGTCATGCCCATGTTCTCTTAAAGTATCTATTAACATGCCATGTTCCTGTGATGTGAAAGTATCTAGCCTATGTTGAGGATCACTCATCTGAAAAGCACACATATTATATCCAATAGACTAGTACTACTTGTGCTGTATACAAGTTTGCTGCTCAAATTGATGTACATACTTATTCATGAATATATATAAACATCAAAAAAGGAAGGATCTACATACCCAGATGAAGGAATGGCACTGACATGAACTAGTCATAATAATTTATATTCACTGTCAGTTACTGGGGCATATATTGCTCAGAAATACATATATATATATATATATATATATATATATATATATAGAGAGAGAGAGAGAGAGAGAGACCAGCTTCTGTGGTAATAGGTATGACATATATGTGCTTTACCTTAGAATATGACATTTCCTAATATGAACCGTATGTACAGTGCTTGTAGTTGCACAAGATTGCACACGTACAATGTAACTAATATCAACAGTATGCCTACTCTGCTGAAGTTACCTACACATATTACTGTGTAGCTTGTGTACATTTGCAGACAATTTGTGAACACTCATGGACATGAAGAATATGGCAAAGTGCTATTTTGGATGTCAAATAACAGCACAGCTATATAGCTAAGGTACACACACATCCATAAGACTGCGACAAAAGACTATTATATATCATACTATCAAAAGGCACATCATATAATTTTGGTATAGCTTAACAGTATAAACACAGAAGGATTACATTCCCATTCAGAGCCCGCAAACATATCAATACTCATCCCTGGCTTTGTAGTTACCAACAGTACTGTAGCAGTGTACAAGTCAAATAAACTGTATGGAACATGATGGCTATACAGACATACCAAAAAAGATTAATACTCATAAAAAGCATATCATATAGAAGTTGATATTCCTTAAACAAGTATATAGGAAAAATGACAAAAATTGTAGTACTCAGCCAATCAGTAATCAAACTTTCTTTGCTGAATGAAGACTTACAAGGTCCCATTCACAATAAAAAAAAAAAAACGACATTCAAATATGGTTTACACCAATTATTACTACTAAGGTTCATTAACATGGAATGTTGTGGAATAACATTTGCTTGTTATAATGCAAGTTGTTCCGTGGACAACATATAAAGTTAAGTTCATAGGCTAGTACTAGGCTATTGGCCCTAGGGCCTATACAAGCCTAGCCATAACAATTCCCCAGCTATTTCTTCCCACAGTAGCATCTAGGCTACTTTGCCAGGTGAATGCATGTGATGTGTGCATGTGATGCATATGCAAAGGTTATACCCACTTATGAAGGAGCAAAATTCAAAATTTGGGGGTATTTTATTTATTCATTTTTTTAATTTATTTATTTTTTATTCATCCTTTCCTGACTGGGTTAATCCCTTTAGGCTAGTGGCCTCTTTTCAGGGAAGACTCAAGGTGTTTTACACAACTAGTGGGAAATTTGGCCAGGGCATCGGGGAGCTTCCTTAACTCTTTGAAGCTGCTAGATGGTGCAGGAGGGCTAGTACAGCAGCAATGAAGAGGTCTAAGTGAACCAGCAGCATGGAGGAGGAGAGAGAGGAGAGAAAATCTATGAAAGCTTGGAGATTGAAAATGTGAATTTGGAGGAAAAAAACTTAAATATGGAGTATCAGAATGCAGATAAAGATTCCTGTCTGGTTGATGACACTTGAGCAGTTTTTAGCTATCTCAAAGGAGAATGAAGTAAATAAATCTGTTAAAGTGGTGCAGATAACAAAAATGGTTTGAGGAGGGTTTGCAGATGATCTGCAGTGAAAAATAATTGAGCAGGATTATTTTATGGGGTGAGATGGCAGATAGCTTTTTTGAAAGTGCTGAGGATGGTAATGTGTGGAAGGAACCAGGTGATGTGACAGCAGAGAATGCAGCAGTTAAAACTTATGCAGGATTGATTGAAAATAAAAACTGAAAGCAGTAACAAACTGATAAGAAATTGATTTTTTACAGCAACGAATGCAGAAGTTAAAACATATACTGCAGCAGGCAAAAAAGAACAGCAGCAACAAACTGTAAGTAGAACTATTTTCAAAAAGAAGGGAAAACCTGAGAATAAGAAGGAAAAAATGACACTATTATAGATATTATGTAAGGGACAATTTATTAACTGTTCCGGGTTTTAAAGCTCAAGACATGTTGTCTTAGACCCCTGGATTCATGAAGCCTGCGCCAGGCTCAGGTGTAGCATATGCGGGACAACGCCAAATATGTCCGCCGATTGATTCAGGTACGAACCAACACCACTTGCACTACTGGCGTATGCCAGATCTACGCAGCCCTCGGCATAGGTATGCAAATCACCCCATGCGCAGTGTCACACCATGCTAATGAAGGCATACAGCGATTCACAAAGTGGTTCAGGCGTAGCACAAGCCCATGGAAATGTATACCAAAAAACATGGTTTACATTTTCCCAAACAGAACATTGGAGTAATGGAAGCGGACCAGACTCATGTATTACAAAGTTAACATATGCCAATGGCGAAATACACAGCCAATGGCACAAAAAAAGATGTACAACACCTAAAAAACAACATTTAATGTCATGTCCACAGTAACGCACAGTACAACCACAGGGCATGTGTGTGCAAACAGGAATACAAAAGAAATATATACAAATGTCATACAATCGCGATGAAAGACAAATTAGGATTGCACCATAATATGCAATGGTAGGCATGGCACACCATAAGCAAGGCGCAAGGGTTGCCAGGGGCCTGTGACAGTGTTCGGCACTGTAACTATGAATTAGTAGTCAATGCCATGCAAATGAGGCAGGTAATAATGAATCGCAAACGTCCCGCCGGTTTAAGGCTGTACCTGACGGCGCAGCGCTATAACACCGAGGAGTGTATCAGAGGTAATACATGACATCAGCAGAGAGGTGTGCCACCGTATCAGTAAGCACATTGGAGCAATGCAAATCTGGCCTGGCCATTGCTAAGCAAAGCTGCAGGACAGGGGTGGGGAGGAGGGTATAGAACCGTTTAGCTGAGAACACACATGGTGCCTGAAAGCGCATGTGTACGGGGATGAAATCGTGCCCAAAACCCGGTAAGCGGATGCACGCGCAGTGAACAATAGCACAAAAAGGAAGGTCAGGGGAAGAAAAGAAGGAAATGCCGAAGCAGGGTAATTGGCGTACTAATGAGCAATTAACACCAATCAATTCACAGTGACCAATATACGACAGTAGACAAGCCTGCATGCAGAAACCTGCAAAACAGGATAGGGGAGGCATAGGATTGCAAAGAAAGGAGGGAAGGACCTGGAATGCAAAGATAGGAGAACTGTCATAGCAGAGCAAAACAAACCCACAGTAGATCAGCAATAGCACACATTACGCAAGATAAGCCAGGTTTAGGAAAGTACAAATGAAAGCAGGCAGCTGGATGCATGCCAGCAAATGGTAGGTGTAAAGTGCACAAATGTAAATGGAAGGGCCGGAGGTAATTCATGGCATCCAAATGTAATGCAACACCAAAGGCAGCACAATAGTGGTTCCATTAATAAAACACAGAACATACCCTGTAGCCACGATTGTAAATACACACCCTATGACATCATCAGTGTTCACAGCAAAACAGTATAAAGTGTGAAAGCACCCAACACACACCTGTGTATTCCCAAACACCGCACCATAGGTGTAAACAGATGGGGAACTTTTAAAATGTACATGTTGGGAGCTGCCATAGCTGTGATTCATCAGCATGTGTTACAGACCGACGGTGTTTTGGAGGATGGTGCCGACAACCACCGTAGGACTCGGAGGAGGAGAAGAGTGTTCAGACCAAGGGTAACCTACCAGGGGCTACATGATCTGGACATAGTAGAGCATTACAGGGTGGACAGGGACATCTTACAGCAAATAGTAGAGCTGTGCCGGCCACGCCTGAGACCCAGAAACAACAGAGGGGAATCCATCCCAGTGGACATGAAGGTATGTGTAAGCTTGTGAATACTAGCCACAGGTACCTTTCAAAGGCCAACAGGAGATATAATGGGGATCTCACAAGCATCGGCATCCAGGGTACTACACCAGTTTCTGGATGCCATGTTATCACATGCCAATGAGCATATATACTTCCCCCAAACTCAGGAGGAGTTGGCCAGCAATATGTGTCACTTCCACCGTGTGGCAAACTACCCGGAGGTACTGGGTGTGATAGACTGCACGCACATACAAATCAAGTTACCACCCGGTGAGTATGGTAGGCACTACATAAACTGCAAGGGATTCCACTCCATCAACTGCCAGGTCATGTGCAATGCCCAGGGCATTATCATGGATGTGTGTGCTGGCAGCCCTGGAAGCTACCACAACTCCCATATCTGGCATGCCTCACAGCTGTATCAGGTATTTGTCGGGGGGGACATCCCACAAGGACACCTTGTGGGGGGTGCTGGCTATGCACTGGAAACCACCAACGACCAGCAAAAAACGATAGTGAACACGCAGTAATGAAGAAATAATGATTATTTATTTATAATTCCTTCAAATCCAGACCGGTTTCGGCTATTCAGCCTTTATCAATGAATACAATAAAGTTTTTTTGAATGAAATGAAGCAGCCTGCATTTATACTAGTCTCTGATTACCTGGAAGCAATATTACAGCACCACCCAGTGGCTGGAGTAACAAAGTGCATGTTCCATTCTTGATTAAAGCATATGACCAGTGACATAAAAATGCCAGAGGTATAGATATTAAGTCATATTTTTAAAGATAAAAATCAAAGCTCTGGAAGTAAGCCATTATATGACATTCATATTACAAGGTAATAGACCAATACCATAGTCACTATTTGTGAATGCATATCATAGTGTAAAAAAGCAGAAAATATATACCACTAGTATATATATATTTTGAAGGGTGATAACCACAAGTTCAAAAGAACTGAATAATAATGAACCAATTACTGATCATATAATATATTACAAAATAAGGCAAAAAGAGTATAGTGGCCTCATTCTCAGCTATATTATAGATTATAATAAATTGAAATAATATGCTTGTAGATAATACAAGTTCAACATTGTAATTGTATAATACTCAATGTTTAACACCAACATACAGAATAATACCAAACCATACATATACATATTCGTATCCTGAACAATTTTTTATCATGCTTTATAGAGTATAATATGAGCGTTGGTAGGCCTAACCACCATTGACTGTATTTAATAATAATTTATTATAATCTATAATATAGCTGAGAATGAGGCCACTATACTCTTTTTGCCTTATTTTGTAATATATTATATGATCAGTACTTGGTTCATTATTATTCAGTTCTTTTGAAATTGTGGTTATCACCCTTTAAAATATATATATACTAGTGGTATATATTTTCTGCTTTTTTACACTATGATATGCATTCACAAATAGTGACTATGGTATTGGTCTATTACCTTGTAATATGTATGTCATATAATGGCTTACTCAGAGCTTTGATTTTATCTTTAAATATGACTTAGTATCTATACCTCTGGCATTTTTATGTCACTGGTCATATGCTTTAATCAAGAATGGAACATGCACTTTGTTACTCCAGCCACTGGGGGGGTGCTGTAATATTGCTTCCAGGTAATCAGAGACTAGTATAAATGCAGGTTGCTTCATTTCATTCAAAAAAACTTTATTGTATTCATTGATAAAGGCTGAATCAAACCGTCTGATTTGAAGGAATTATAAATAAATAATCATTATTTCTTCATTACTGCATGTTCACTATCATTTTTTACTGGTCATTGGTGGTTTACATTGTTGGCTTGACCCTGCATGCCATCCTTGCGGAGCGTATGGTTGTTGGCTATGCACTGGAGCCATGGATGATGACCCCCATCAGAAATGCACACACACCAATGCAAGAACGCCGTAATGAGGCACACGCACAAATCAGAATCATCATAGAGCATGTGTTCGGGATGCTGAAATCACGGTTCTGGTGCTTCGACACATCTGGTGGAGCCTTGCAGTACTCTCCAGGCACGTCTGCCCACATCTTCATAGTATGTGCCATGCTACATAATATGATCCTGTGGAAACAACTGCAGCAGGGTCAAAATGGGGGAGGGCCTCACAGCCCACCGCAAGTGCCAAGGCCAGCACAGACACAGAGGGATCCAGACCACAGACACACTGTGCCATCCCCAGTAGGCAGATGGAGGCATGCCCAATATGCCTATGCCTTGGCAAAGAGGGAACGTATAGCACATACCTTGATAGTGTAGGCTCCCACGGACTGACACCCCTCCCCACCTGTACACACAGTAACATGGATGGCACACAAACACGACTACCTGTAAATTGTGATGTATAGGTGCCCACTGTGGAATCCTACATAGGCAGCCCTCAAACATTGTACGTGCAACAGCCATTGGAACACGGAAATGTCAACACCTGAACAGTAGATGTGCCTATCAGCATCTGTCGGTGCTGTGTGTATAGGTTCTCAGGTACATCGGCAGGTACACGCCCGATTGTCAGAGGCAAAACACCAAACGGGGCAAACAGTGACTCCCGGCGCCACAAGATCGAGTAAGCAACTGTCGCGTACTGGAGCAGAGGCAATCGCGGGAGCACATGTGTGTAAGCACTATCACGGATTACCCGCCACATTACTGAGGGGCTCCACAAAATGTAATCATGGATGTTGTGTCAAGGCAGGGGATGTACCCATGACAGGCATTTGTCACCCCAGCATGCTGCATCTACGGTCGTATGAAGGTGTAGCAAATTATCGGGTGTAGCTAATTGTGTTATACATACCCAGTGCCGGAGTACATCCAGTAAACATCACATGGACATACCATCAACTGGACCCATCAAGTTTGTAAACTAATGGAGTTATCCATGGGAGTGTAGTGTGGAGTAACTTCTGTAGTGTACTGCACATACAAAATGACATAATTCGTGTACAACCCCCAGATGTCCAAGTGGTACATGCAGTGACTGTCGTGCATGTTCCCGGTCCCATGTCCCACAAGGGATGTAATGTAATCCCGATGGCACGGGTAATGCATTCCGGATGCAGGTTATCAGAATATGTGTACCACACATTAGCAGGAATAAGCATTGCCCACAGCTGGTAAGCGATGTTTAAATACGACTATACGGATATGCGTGAAACAGGGCTAAGTGTCACCAACCACTGCGCAGATCACGGTCAATGATGTACAGAACAGGTGACACCAGCCTTAGTCACCCTCAAACAAAGAGCACCTGCTCTGATGGGTAAAACGACCACTGCCAGGAGTGGAACAGGCAGTCATGTATACAATCACCCAACACTATTGCTAGGCAAGATGTACGTATGGTAGGGTTGCCACAGTTCAAATGACCAATGTGGGACATACGCCAGATGTCTGCAGGACGGCACATACACCCGGCCAGGACGAAAACTAGAACATCAGTGTTTTGCATAGATAAAAAGCTTAGTCTAGTAATGGTTGCAGGTACGTGTTCCGTGTCCTGTAACATGTAGGTGGGTCAGATACAGAATAAGTGTGTTATGCAACTATGACATAAACTATAGGGAATATGTTTGTCCCAAAGTTGCCGGACATTTGCTATGTTCACAAATATTTCGCAGGACACAACTGCACAAAGAGGGACTGTCCCTCGCAAAGTGGGATGGGAGGTAAACTTAACCTATGGCAGGTGTGTAATGTGACAGGTACAGACACAAACGTGCAGAGTCCAGGAAACACAGTATACACTGACAAACACACAATGAAAGGCATAGCGTGCCTGTCACCACCCCTGTCTGAGATATGTATATATATATATATATATATATATATATATATATATAATACAGATAGAAAGGGCAATAGTGTGATATATGTCGATATACAAGCGGTCACTGACATCTGCAAATATATAGATATGTCGACGACATTCAAAACACCTTTGAGGTACAAATAATCAGGATACCACCAACTATGGAATGTGTCACACACCGTCACGTGTAACCAGGAGGCTGAAAGACAGAAAGAACACAAGTACTGGAACAGTAGAACCGTGAGCAATATGACGATAGTAAGGACATGTAGTCACCGCTGGCGGCAGTGCGGTCCATGTAGGTACCGTGTACAACTGTGGTTGTGAGTGATGTAGCCTGTGTATGTATGTGTTGTGGGTGCCATGTGTGTTCCCGTGTGACTAAAGTGTGTGTGTGTGTCCACATATGTGTCTGTAGGTGGCAACTCAGAGGTAGATGATTACGGTAGGTGCGAGTATAGCTAGCCGTAGGCATGCGGTTAACACCTGTCCCACATTGGGAGGGACAGCCCCCCCCTGGCCAGGTGTGTCATGACATGAAATATTACATAGGGCAACTGTCCGAGAGTTTAGGACATTAGTATGTCCCAAATAATATGCAATAGTTGCAGGAAATACTCATGTCTGTATGTAAGAAACGGAAATGTTACATGCAAACTGATAAGTAGTGAAGGACCAAGAACAATTGGTATGTAATGAGGATAAAAGTATGTGCTATCCTGTGTACTGACCGTGTCCATATGTCAGCCTGTAAACACCACTGTGTGACCTGCAAGTGTCCAACCATGGCCATATGAAAAGGTGGCAAGTCATGTGACAGAGGGTCTGACACCAACACCACTGTAATGACTGCAAATATGTGGGACAGACATACACGGGATAGTGTCATTTACAAATATCCCTGCACATATCGCCGTACATTCGGAGGTATGGAAGTATCAACCGCACCTGCATACCATATAGAAACCAATTAACAATGGCCCAAAGTAAATTCCCATAACAGAAGTCTATTAAGTGATAGCACTGTAATTAGGGAAGGGGCCCACACATATATAGATCGACTACGCAGAAATGCAAGCCCCACAAAACCGTATATGCTACGTACACCTGCCTACATCCCCCACACTGGAAACAATAGCACTATAGACTGTAACCACAGCCCAAACATCTAGTTAGTCAATTACATCTGGTGAACCGTTTACATACCTTGTGAGAGACACATTTAAAGGCGCCATGCAAAATTGTATCTGTCGTATAACGGAACAAACGGCGATGTTACAGGTGTTTGTAATAGTCCTTTATCAGACGGGTGGGATGACAGGTACAGTCACAGGTAGAACCACATACTCAAGCCATCACACACAATCCACGGGGGACATAACCCCAAAATAGACTTGGCTCTACACATAGCAGTTGCAATTACACACATCAAAACACAATACAGGCCGTCTCCCCGAAGGCAGGGCAAATGGCCAATGCCCAAGAGGAGAATTCAATTATACCCCACTGTTGCCGCGTAATTGGCAAATGGAGTAGCTGCACAGCTGATGTGCATGTAATTAGTCACACCGAACCACCAACTGACGCCAGTAAACCACATGTTGCAGGTATAGACGTATATAAGGATGATTTGCCAGATATGCGAACTGTATGCTCATACTGTATAACAGTTGACAGTGTGATACAGAAGAGCGAGATAGAGACAAAACACCAGAATGATATCAAGGTATGTAGAACACTAACTGCATGTATAGTATGTTCTGTATTACGTAATGTCAATGTATGCATAGCCTGGTTTGCAGTAATTAAAAGTGTCCGCCATGCATAAAGTGGGGAATGGTATTTCTGTAGTGATGTCTTGCTGATCGTACTAATGCTTGTAGAAGATGTGCGTCCAGCAGTGGACCACACGGTAAACAGCACAGACACCACAATTGATGCAACATGACAGCTTTAAACAGAACAATGTCATACAACCCCCTGTCAGTGGCATGGTATGTCCAATAAGTACGTGCCATATCAGGGGATAGTATATGTAGATATACTGTAACAGTATGCATGTGTATGGGCATATAACATCAATGACATGTCTAAGGTGGACCCTCTGTGCAAGTATGCTTTGAATTATGGGATACCATGTAAAACATGTGTAATGTATAGTACAGTAGATTGATACGTCAGATATGCTACACAGGAGAACAGGCATATGATGCATAACAAACGTATCATATAGTGATGTGGGTAGTATGTAATTAATATATGTATAAACAGTTATGATGAAATAAATAATATGTAATCCACTCTGTGCATTTGCAAAGGATGCAAACATTACTCCCATACTAGAATAGCAGAAGAGATGTGACAGACAAAAATGAACATGATTGGCGTGTACAATAACAGTATACATATGGCCTGTAGTCACGGGACATTGTAACAGCATGACAGCCAATCTAACTGGAAGGGCTATACCAGTAACCATGCACAAAGGACATGTAATAGCTCCACAAGGTTCATAGTGGGGTACCATGCAGTCTGGCAAGTCTATGTGTAACAACAACTACAGTGTGCACACCAGTGGCACCTCTCTAGGGTAGTGTCTTGTGAACAGAAGAGCCATGTGTAACCTGCATCACTGTACAGTACAGCCACTGCAGTGATACCTGGCGTACATGTGTCCACCATCCACCAAACGAGGTATCACATGAACACTGCTGCTGACTGTCCATGCGTGATGTACATAGTAATCATGTCCCAAAGCATGGTGAGTGTCTGGTCTGGGAATGCAACCCCCAAGCTCATGCCACACACTGTCGCGTGTGTGCACATATCCATGAGCATCATGCTCGTAGTGGCTATTGTGTATGTCGTGTATGCGGAGTATATCCATAAACATATTTGCAGACATGGGCCCTGTCTTTGCAGCAGACGTCACCCCTGAGCATGTAGTCCGCAAATGTGTACAGATGTGGTGTCTGTACATAAGCCGCAAACTGTAACAGTCGTAGCTCAATAAACGTCATGGCATTTTAATGTTGAGTTATGTAAAGCTGTTGTGTAAGGTACACCCTAAGTGGGGTGATGTACCCATGGATGTGTGTATAAGTCCGGTGTTCAGGGGTACAATGGGTGCCTACGTACCAGCTACACACCCAGTACAGACATGTGTGGACACATAGAAGGATATCCACGCCACAGTGGCAATGTGGTAATCACAGGAGTGTGTGCGACAGACATGTGTCTTACAAACACGTACAATGCGACATGTATGTAGGGGACTGACACCTATGTGATAACCAGTGGGTGGATGGTGTACTGCAAAGGTGATGTTCATACCAAGTGTCATGCAGGTAGAGGCCATGGTGTTCATATCAGTATCCATCACAGTGACACCCATATGAATGGGGTCTGTATCAGCTGGTGGAGCAACAATGGCACTGGGTATGCAGTGGTCTGTAAAGCTAGGCAGGGAAGTCCCATCAGTGGTAGCCTGTACCTCAAGGAAGCATATACCGAACATGAGGGCCTAATGACTGAGGACTGTGGTAAGCCAAGTGTAACTGGAATGCAGTATGTGATATGGTATGCCACCCTCAGTGTGTGTGTCCCGTCCATTAGCCACTTTGCATAACATCCGGAGACATATGTTGTGATGTGCAGGTGGATGTGTATGTAGTCAATACCAGAATGGAGAATGGTGCTGAATGGCAGTGAGAGGACAATGCAGGCCGTGTGGACCCCCGTGTCGTCATCAACTACTCTGTTGACTGTATGAAAGGTGTTCAACAGGTGTAGGAGGCATGCTGTGACCCCAACAAGACCAACCCAGCTGGCAGCAAAGGACTGGAGCACAACAAAGACTCAGCGAATTATGTCCATGATGATGTGCCCTATAGCCGTGCATAACAGTCCAGTGAGGTGTGTAGGGCAATAGTCCCAGTCATGCATTGTGGTGCCACCTGTGTGGAGTGTTATTGTTGCTGTGTGCCAGTCAGGGGTAACAATGTCTGGTACAAGGCTATTACTGAATATGGTGTTCCAGTGGGGAGACATGCTGTTCAGAGGTCTGTGGACATCACAGCCTAGGATATTGTTGGGTGACAAGGGGCCTGTGTTCTAGAACATATAGAGTGCAGGTCAGTAGTGTGTAGGTGTGACTGCAGGTACACTGTGATGTTCCTGCAAGGAATGTGGCCCTGCAGGGAGTGAGAGGGTGTAATGTTAGCATTGAAGCCATCAGACAGCATATTGCCAACATCACCTGTTACTGTCATGTTCCAGAGTGACAGTTGTATGTGTGAGCAGATGTGGGTATTGCATACGACTACTGACATACCACCATAATGCCTTGTGGTACATCTCGGAATGTGTTGCAGTAATGTGTATGTTGCTAGTTATGGAGTATGTGATGAAGGATCCTGTGGCCCTACCGAGGCTGACCAGTGAATCACCCCACCCATGGGAGTGTACACCACAGTGTAACAGCCCCCACCTGTTGTTGTAAAGTATGTCCATGGGACCGCACCCCCAGAGTGTCGTCTGTAATCTGGTGTGTACCATCATGGCTCTGTGTGGAATAGCATGAACCATATTGTCGTGTACGTGCTATTGAAGTGCACTGGGGTATGTCTCAGCATTTGCATGTGCATTGTCCACCTGCACGTGTGTCATGACAACAACCACCACTGTCATATGACATCTGTAGTTGGTATTGTAGTACTCATCTACTGTGTATGCCGTGAAGTGTGTGGTGCCCGTATGTGGCTAACAAGGGTGGGTAGCAGATGTTTGGATTCCACCAAGTGGGGATAACCCCAGGTGTGGAACAGCAGTCACATGTTGGTAGTGTCCATGTCAAGGATACTGTTGGTCTTGGAGGTGGTGTATGGGTTGAACCAGCTGAGCGGAGGTTATGACTCATGTACAGCATATGCCTAATGTGTCAGTACATGTGCGGCTATCACAGTTAAGTGTGGGTTACTGTCAGTCTCACATTAGTAGCAGCAGTAGTTCCGGACACAGTTATATGCACGTGGAGCACCTGTAATGCATTGTGCTAAGTAACCAGCCGGGATGTGTGTACAACATAGTGGAATATGTGGACACCTCAGCCGTGGGTGTGCCAGTCCAGATACGTGCCTGAGGGGGACGGTCTGTCTATAACCAGTCATTGCAGGTGTGCTCTGCAGAGCCAAGAGGCAGGTCCCAGTCACTGCAGAGATATTGAAGTAGTGCAGTATCAGGTGTGCCTTGCCTGTGTGCATCACAGAGGATGATGTCAAGCATTGTGTGACATGATCACATGCTTCCCTAGCCAGTTCCCGTTCTGGTGCTGACTGTTATTGGACACTGTGCAAGACAGGCAGTATAAAAGCAGCAAGAGTCCAACATGTGATCCGTACTTCCAGGACTGACAGGTGCAGGTCATCTGTGCCACAGCATCATGTTGTTTGGCCGGGTCTGTCAAAGTGGACATATACTAGATGCCTGTGGAATGACAGCAGAAGCATGAACAACTGTTGGGAGTGACACAGTCGTTCGTAGTACAGTGGTAACAGGTCCGAATGACCGCAAAATGCTTCCCAGGGCTTGGACCACACCATCAGGGCTACAACACTGGTGGGCTATTGCATGTCCCTGCACACATAGTCTGTGCCCTGAGATACAACTTCAGTCACACAAACATGGAAGATGAGTCATATCGTACCTGCTGACTTGTGGAATGTGTGCATAGGTTATGTTGCAGAACCAGTTACTTGACAGCAGGATGTAAGTGACTAATGCCTTGTGTAGCCTGCTGAGTGGAACAGCAGTGTGACTGCCGACAGTCACCTAAGACAGGTGTGTTGTGTATGTTATGATACCCTATTGGCTGTATCTGATGGGCACATGTGTCTGTGGGCTATAGGTTGGTGTGGTTGTGTTTGGCGATGTGGGCTGTCATTGGTCCCCACACAGAGTATGGAGGGTTACTGTACAAGGTGTCTCCATATGTGTGGCCTGTGGTGGGGATCATGTGGGACTATGTGATGTGTGGGGTATGTTGCCAATGTTGCACATCCCCACATGACTGTCAGGTGCAGTCAGGGTTGGTGACAGTATAACCCCCAGCATGGCTGCATATGTGCATCCCCCACAGGCTGTACTGTTGTATGTTGGGAGGTGTGCATTGACTGTGTACATGGGAATAGCTCTTATGCCACATGTACAACATAGTCATTATAGTGACAGGCAATAGCACTGGTACGTGCCAGTTGGACATGCCTGTATATACGTGATATGTGCCAGGTGGACACGCCATTTAAACCACCATGTCTCACGAGGTATGTGAGTGCTGTGTGTACGACAGCCGTTGTACAGTTATCATGCTGGAAATGTATGGACAGGCAGTGTACCTGTGAGGACTGGTGTGAAATGGGTGCTAAAGTAAGCAGTAGCTCATAACGTGCCAAGAAGCTCTGAACAAGTGTCGAGCATGCCCATACATTACAGATAGGGTGTTGGATAATATCAACCCACAAGTGTTGACAACAGTCATGATTGGTGGCACTGCATCAGAACACTGCCGGTTATGGTCTGCAAGTCCATGAACCATTATCAATGTAGATGCCAGCAGTACAGATGTACAAGACAGTACAGATGTTCGGCTACAGTTGCCTTTGTATGTCACAGGAGTGTTCTACTAGTGGCCTGTTGACAGACTCACAACTACTAAATGTGCTACAGTGACATGTGCATATCACACGGTGTCAGCTACAGTAAACCAGGGTTAATGTGTTGTACCCCACCCACATTGTAGCGCATACTACACAGACAAATGTCAGCCATCTGTGTATGTGAGGATGTGAATGGCCATGACTTATGGGCAATAATTGTCACAGTGTTGCGAACAACATACAGAATGGGCTGTGTGTGTGATCTGTGTGACATATGTGCACATTCCAGTGGATGATATCAGCAATGACACCACTAGGGGAATACCCCCGTACCCATTAAGAAACACCTAGGCTGTGGTTAACAGTATGGACACTGTGTTAGGGATGGTGTAGTGTAGTACACCTCCCTGAGCTGGAGACATCTCCCTGGCCCTTTAGGTAGTCATCCGAGGTACCCATGACATGACAGGGTGGTATGCATGAGCACGGAGATCATTGGACAGGCATACACAGCACCCTTGTGACCAATATTGGAATACACATCACCCTCCAGGGGTAGGGCCCATGCATGGATGTCCAATACCAGCCTCCACAATACTCACCTCCAGTATGCAGCAAGCTATCCACCTTGCATACAGACATATGCCACACTATGCTGTTAGACATGCTACATGTCCATAGCCTGATCTGAAAGACATATGTCATGGACAACCACCGTCCTATGACTAGGATGGCCACATGCTGGACAGATCCCTGTGCCATACCTGTGACATACTCCCACCATACCATGCAGCCCTGCCCACATAGCTGCACATATCATCCCTGTCATACATGGTGTGATGGCCGTATGGTAGATGTAGTATCATCTATCTGGATCAGTAATGTGTCACTGATGCCCCTCGCGGTGGTGTAATGGGTGTCGGATACAGCTAGGAAACCCAGCCCGTACATGCCATACCCGATAACCTTACCTGCGAATGACATCCGACTAGCCATTGTCCCATGTCTATCACATGTGCAACACAGGCAATCTGTGGCAGTATGTTGAACAGCTGTACAGTGCAGTGTAGATGTCTATGGCAAAACAGATGCATGTACAGGTTTCCATGCGTACTTGGTGCATTGTCACTGCCCAAGTTCAGTAAGGCTGTGTCTGTGTTGATATGTGACATATCCACAGCATCAAGGTCAACAGCATTACCATGGATACATCAGGTATGAATAGATAGGTAAGAACACCAGTGCAGGCAAACAGACATGCCCACATGGAGACAGACATCACATGCAGTAGGAACACTAATGAGGTGACACACATATATGGGGATGATATCCAATGGATATTGGGTGTTACATGTGTGTGACACATACATGCCAGTCGTGTTAGTGTTGTGTTGATTTGCAAAGATAACTGTGCAGATGTATTAGAAGTGTATGTACAGCAGTATCACTGTACATGTCTGTAAATGTGACCTGTCACCTTCATCATGTCTTACAGATAATGCCTCATACACGCCTACCAGCATACAGCCGACAGGAGGATGATGTCATAATCCCGTACCTCCATGAGAACTACGAGGTGTTATTTAGCCATGTGCCACAGCATGCACAGCAGCGGGATGACCTGTGGCAGGATCTTCGCAGGAGGGTCAAAGAAGTGGGCGGCCACAACCGCACCTACCAGTAGGTGCACAGACACTGCACGGACCTGATACATCATGCAAAACAGCGTGCCACTGTAATCGCCAGGGAACAAGGTGGAACGGGTGGTGGGCCACCAACCCAGCCTCCACTCACACACACAGAGAAGCTACTTGCCAATCTGGGAACACCCTCGGAACAGCCCCCACAAACACTAGCTGCTATTGTGGAGGTGCAACCAATGAGTCTGGAGTTGCCTGGTAAGTCAGTACTGAACATATGGCCAGTATATCCCACGTACGTGCATGTGTCAGTGTACATCATGCAATGTAACAACATATGCAAGGTATGTGGACACACATGCTCGATGCTACCCTGTGTATGCACCATACCTCTGAACTGTACAGGTATTTGCAGGATGTCCAGATGTTTGCCTCATATTGTCGGTGTGTTCCCCTTAATATCTGTCCCTTTCTGGCAAATAGCTGAGGAATGGAGTCATTAAATGATGACATACATTTGTGTTTACGACTGCACATTCTGTGTAAAACCCATATGCATGCAAACCTATTAGTCTAGCAGATTTCTAAGTTAGTAAGAGCAATATGTCACAGTTGTCCCTATATGTCCCCCATCATAGTAGGCTTTGTCCACATTTATTGTTCTAAGAGGTTGAGAGGTATGGTATGCACACATGTGCTGACTATATGCTATTGTACAGGCGAATGTGTTAACTTGAACTATGCACCCTGTGGCTGTCATACAGTCATGGATAATGTTCATACTGCTGTGTCACCCTATACAGGTACCTCTGGCATGCCGCAGAGACAAGGGTCCGTTGCAGGTGAGACTGTCATCGGTATCAGGCATGTCAAAGCATAGATCTATTAACCATGTGGCCAGTTAATGCATGGATATACAGGTCGCATCACCCATCATCCACACAGGCCACCCATGTGCAATATATACAACTGAAATGATACACAGACATGAAACAACAGTATTTGTCATTGCTACATGTGTGTCCAGCTGTGCATACAATGGTGGAGGTGCTCTACAATGGGGGCATATGTACTATACAGTGGAACAAAATGTGTGGTACACAAACCAGTACCGCACAGTGAGCAGTGATATGGGCAGACCACAGGTGTCACCATTGTGTTATATGCCCCTGCAATGGTTTCACACATTGTGATGTTCTATCTGACATGTCTGAGACACATAGCGTTTTTGTTACAATATTGTCACAATTTCCCATAACCCATACCCCACATACCACACATGCACCTGTTGTCTGCATAGCCCTGTGGATGGTGACATATCCAACATCTATGGGTGTATGTCATATGGGACAACACAGACATGTGTGATAGATGGCCATCCCATACATGACCAACACATGTGCACACATGGCCATGGGGGATGGCCAGAGACACGTAGCCACACAGAAGACGGGATGTGGATATACCCTGTCCCACTTTGTCCACACATGGTCCAATTACAGCTGTACTAGACCAGTTGTACAGGTGATGTGGTATGCTGCACATCCTAAATGCCTGTGCACAGCTAGTGGAGGTGTCAGTGACATGTACCTCATATGATGTGTTGAACATGATGTCTGTGTCATAGCATGATGGTAGTCACCTTCACAGATTCCACTGACAGTGACACCAGGCCAGAGAAACTGTACTCTTCCCCTCCCACCATAGGACATCACTGTTAGCTGTGCACCTTGTGTGCGTGGTACATCAATGTCATGTGTGAAATGGTGATGTGACATGTCCACTATGTGTGGACATGGTTGTCAGGCAGCCAACACTCTGTAGTCATCATGCAGGGGTGCCATCTGTATGTCCTCCAGTGACCTGTCACATGACACAGCATGGTTTGGTGTGTATACACCTCAGCATCGTAGGTCACAATCCACAGGTATGTCATGGGTATGCATGCAGTTCTGGATATGCAATGCATACATAACATGCACTGTTTAGAAATATTGATGCCTCATGATGCCATGCAATGGCACAGTGTCTGTACATCACACTGTACAGCAATGTAGACGGCTCACAGTCCCCTACCATGCCCATGCACATTTGCTCAACATGCATTCTATCCATAGGGCAAATGGACAACACCGCAATGTGATACCCAGTACGACGCTGTACATGTGTCAGGACACCATTGTGTCAGGCATGCATGCATGTTAATGTACACGTCAGCAGATTACATGTCAAGGTCACGTCAGCCATGTGTACTGTTATCCTGTTCTGGTCCACATGGTGTATCACGGGGATGCATGCATACTACCATGATCGTGTGAGTTGCAAGGATAATGATATGACACCTGCCTGCTGTAGAGTGCATTCCAGGGGGTATGCTTACAAACACTATTGATATCTCAGTTGCATGCTGTCAGCTGTATCACAAGCATGCTGCATGCCATCTGTCATCTCACATGCATGGTGTGTGTGTGTGTGTGTGTGTGTGTGTGTGTGTGTATGTGTGTGTCAGTGTGTGTGTGTGTGTGTGTGTGTGTGTGTGTGTCAGTGCATGTGTGTCTATTGTAATTTAGAGTCTTTCTTTGCATTCACAGGTGATGTAGGTGCGTTACCCTCCTGCGGTCCATCTGATAGTGTCCCCACAGATGCTAGCAGTGATGAACATATGCACGAGGTACAGGCAGGGATGTCAGGGGCAGAATCTGTGCCAACGGTTGCCATCCCAGCTATGTCCCTCTCTTCCCCACACACAGTTCAGCTGCCAACACATACCGCATCTACAGTGGCCATAGAAGAAGGACAGTCAGCATTTGTTAGTGTTGAACAGGAACGTGTGGTGGCTACAGAAGGTGTGTCCCCACACCATGGTGGCAGTATACTGACTGCAGATGTGCCACACAGGCATGTGGCTGGTGCTATTCGTAGGAGGACCTCTGGCAGACATGCACCTACAGGACATAGCGCAGCAGCTGGGATCACCAGATGCATGTTTCAGACTGTAATGGTGGCACAAGCACATGCCGAACGGCAGAACAGAGAAGGGCAGAGGCTGCAGAGGGCTGCTATCAGTACCCTAAACAACAACATCCAGGCATTGGCAGGTGCTCAACAGCAGCTTGCTGATGTTCTGGACAGGTTATTGGGTGACATGGTCAGAATCCTCGACCGTGGCATGGCAATCCGCGAGCGTGAGCTGTCTGTGCTGAAACATCTGGTAGGGGTGAGGCATAGGACACATGGACATAGGCCAGCTATACCACCTAGTGCAGGTCAACGTGAGCGTGCCACCTCACATGGCTGCTCCCATAGTGCCAGTAGCAGTAGCAGTGCAGCTAGTGCTGCACTGTCCACACCAGGTCACAGCAGGCCACGTGGACGTGGCCCTGGACATTCCCGGCAGGGACACGGTTCCAGTGGCCATTTGTCATCGGACAGTAGCTATTCTGTACCGCTGCCTGGTAGTGCCTGTGCAACCCCTGGCAGGCACAGGACACGTGGCCATGTCCAGTCACAGTGAGCTGTACAACCTGGTCTGTACAATCTAGAGCTGTCCAGAATACCCTTGTGTAGGCCTCACAAATGACAGAACTGTGTGCACACATACATGCACACAGCAAGCACAACTGTAGGGTTCCACAACACCCACATGCATACAGAACAGACATGTCCATTCAAATCACCGGCCCTTACCCGAACACATGATGTCATTCATTGGTGCAGCCCATGCCCCTGGCAAACAGTATCACCCTATGCATATGATGAAGCCTGTGCCACATCCCTGTCATCCACACCATTGGTGCAAGGATATGCTCATATGGTCTGATGCACAGGGTGAACAGAATAGTGAGAGGTGTATCTAACATTACTTGTGTATGCATATTGAGGGATGTGTATGTTGTAATGGTCATGTGTGAATACTGAGATGTGAGAGATGTATCTAACATTACTTGTGTATGCATATTGAGAGATGTTTATGTTGCACTGGACGTGTGTGAATACTGAGAGATGTGTATGTGACATCAGTGGTGTACTGTCGACATGCACCAATCATACCATGTAGTCCAGGTGCAGCATGCATTGTGATATGTTCACAGTATGTGTCTCGGTTACAACAGTAACATCATGTTGGTAATGATGCCCTGGTTCCCTCCTATGGTGTACTGGCATGTGACTACAGGTAGCAGTGTTTGCAGTCCCCCATGTGTAACTGAGGAGTACTCACAGGCACGTATGGCAATATCAGCATGCTAAGCGTACCCTCAACCTGACTGTTGGAAAGTCGAACATGACACAGATGTCCGCACATATACTGCATCTGAAGCATGTGGTCAGTTGAACAGGCTACATCAGACAGAGATGTGACATACATACCGGGAAACATTACAGGTATGTTGACATGATGCAGGGGTTGTACACAGCGGTCTGGCCAGTGGTGATGATGTTAGAGGCCACCTGATAGCATGAGTCCACACTGTGTAGCAGTAATACCATGTCACAGTACAGGAACATGGCCACATTCATGGGGTCTACAGCACTATAATGCACACCCTATAGTGTTGAGGTGTGGACCCTTGCCTATGTGGTCGTCACCCTCATAGTACTTTGCACCCACATGATGTGGCACAGAGAAGGGACATGCACAGGTAGCCAGTATGTCTTGGACTGATGGCATCAACAGGGTAGTAGACTGCATCACCATGAGGGGTTAGTGATCCTATTTCCACAGTATGGTAGCATACACCCTCACACCAAGCACCAGACAGCCATACATACATACATACATACATACATACATACATACACACACACACTGTGGTGACCAGATATGTGTGTACAGATAGCCAGTGTGTGTGATGCACCACACCTGCCGATGTCATACTTTCCACACTGCGGTATGTACAGATCTCTACAATGGTGTACAGGGATGTGTTACAACTGGGATGTAGTCCCACCATATGTGGCATGTGTGGTCACACAAGCAGACACACATGGCAGTGCTGGGAATGATACACCTGCCATATGATGAGCTGTTTGATAGACATGCAGCAGTAATGTCCGCAGTATGTGTACCAACTCTATGTCTGGCAATTGTGTGGCTATATGCACATGGGAGGATGTCAGTGATACAGGTGTCACGTGACATACAGTTGGTAACACCTGACCACTGTGTATGCGGTATGTCATCACCATCAAGTAACAGTGACATAGCGTACTGTTTGCACATGGCATGGTAGAATGGTGTGTGACACACCTGTGAGCCAATCCCAGCACACATACATCTACACAGGTGGATCACCACTTTATGTACACACATCCCTCCATACGTGATGTACAACCAACTGTACTGTATGTCACCATATACAGGTGTCAATGATAGGGCTGCATTGTGACTGCATGTTGTAGTTAGGCACAGCTGTGTTATGGACATCGGTCACTGCACATGCATGGTTGCTGCATGCACAGTACAGATTGTACATGTGCATTGGTCCTACATGTGACTCCTGTAGCCATGTTTGTATGCATTGCTATTGGTGGACATGTGGGTTGACATACATAACACATGGACTGTGGTATGATATCATGGGTGTCATGGGTGACTACTACAGGGGAATGTGTCCTCCATCAACATTGCTACCTCCTGTACTGTGAGCATTCCACATACATGGACCCACCTTCCATTTGCATGCATATGATTGATTAGGCCACTGTTCTGCACGGGGGACAGCAAAGGCTTAGCTATGTACATATGTGTTGTGTGTGTGGTCCATGCACACATCCACTACAATCACATGTTTGACATATCCAAACATGTGTGTTTGTTGGTGTACAGCAACACTCATCTGTCACAGCTGTGTAAGACCCGGGGCCCCTAGTATATCTTGAGCTGACCTGGTCATGTATAGTGGTATAATTGCAATGCATAACACCTGTTAGAACCCTGTCAGTACATGTGTACTCTGCACATTTGTTGTAGACCTCTGTACAGTCCACTGGTCATGTGTCACATGGTGTTGTGGTAATGTATGTCTGTGTATTGCTGCAGCAATGACATGGTGATGTCTCGAGGGCTACAGTGTAGACTGCAGTGTGTACATCTGTGATTTGCACCTGTGACAGCTGTGATGGCAGCCGAGTGTGTACTGGTCACTGCATGTGTGTGACCGCTCTGTGCATGGGGACAGTCATACCTTACTGTGCCCTTCTGTGTTTAGACTCCGTCTGCATGCAGGACGGCCCACCCTGTGCATGGGGACAGTTATACCTTATTGTGCCCGTCTGTGTTTAGATTCCATCTGCATGCAAGATGGCCCTTTGCAACTGCTAAGTGAGTGAGCATGCCCAGTACACTGTTGTGTAGATGGACACACATGACAGTCCAAACTGAGCCCTTGCATGTTGAGAATCCGTCTGCATGCAAGACGGCCCTTTGCAACTGCTATGTGTGTGATCATGCCCAGTACGCCATTGTGTAGATCGACACACGGTACAGTCCGAACGGACATGTATTACTAAGCGTGTGGCCATGCCCAGTGACACCTTGTGTCGGTGATGTCCCTCTGTGCATGGGCATGGCCGTTGACATCCTGCATAGCCATGGTGGTCAGCCAGGCAACAGATGTCCATTTTCAACATTATAATGGATGCCTACTGAGTACACACTGGTCGACTATCTTGAAGGGTGTACTGTCTGTGGCACGTCCCGTGTCTATGTCATGTTTTTGTGGTGCTCCTACGTTGCCCTGATCACACCACTGCCATGTGTTTGTCTACGTCTACCGTGGGACAGTAATATGTCTGTATGCTTTCAGATTGATCACTCTCTATGCAATCCCTGTTGGCGTCCTTGTCAGTGTGGATGATGACACATGCCTAGAAGTATGCCTCTGAGACTGCTGTGTTTAGTAATCTCGGTAGCGCGTTCTGTAAATGCGTCATGCTGTAGCGTGATAGGGTAGTTAGGTGTATGTTCGACCCCAGCCCTGCCAAGTGTGTGTGTGTGTGTGTTTGCGCACATGCTCCCATCCGCCTGGGGACTCAGTCTTGCTTTTAGATGCCTCACACCACAGAAATTCCCTACCGACGTCTTTGCCTTTGCGGATGATGACACGCACCTAGTTATCTGCCTCTGGGACTGCTGTGTTTAGTAATGTCGGTAGCGCATTCTGTAAATGCGTCATGCTGTAGTCTGATAGGGTAGTTAGGTGTATGTTCGACCCCCAGCCCTGTCAAGTGTGTATGTGTGTGTGTGTGTGTGTGTGTGTGTGTGTGTGTGTGTGTGTGTGTTTGCGCGCATGCTTCCGTCCGCCTGGGGACTCAGTCTTGCTTTTAGATGCCTCACACCACAGAAATTTCCTACCGATGTCTTTGCCTTTGTGGATGATGACACGCACCTAGATGTTTGCCTCTGGGACTGCTGTAATTAGTAATCTCGGTAGCGCGTTCTGTAAATGCGTCATGCTGTAGTGTGATAGGGTAGTTAGGTGTATGTTCTGCCAAGTGTGTGTGTGTATGTGTGTGTGTGTGTGTGTGTGTGTGTGTGTGTGTGTGTGTGTGTGTTTGCGTACATGCTCCCGTCTGCCTGGGGACTCAGTCTTGCTTTTAGACGCCTCACACCACAGAAATTTCGTACCGACGTCTTTGCCTTTGCAGATGATGACACGCACCTAGATGTCTGCCTCTGGGACTGCTGTGTTTAGTAATCTCGGTAGCGCATTCTGTAAATGCGTTATGCTGTAGTGTGATAAGGTAGTTAGGTGTATGTTCGACTCCCAGCCCTGCCAAGTGTGTGTGTGTGCGTGTGTGTGTGTGTGTGTGTGTGTGTGTGTGTGTTTGCGCGCATGCTCCCATCTTCCTGGGGACTCAGTCTTGCTTTTAGACGCCTCACACCACAGAAATTTCCTACCGACGTCTTTGCCTTTGCAGGTGATGACATGCACCTAGATGTCTGCCTCTGGGACTGCTGTGTTTAGTAATCTCAGTAGCATGTTCTGTAAATGCGTCATGCTATAGTGTGATAGGGTAGTTAGGTGTATGTTCGATTCCCAGTCCCGCCAATTGTGTGTGTGTGTGTGTGTTTGTTTCCAGCTGCATGACAACAGTACATTGCTTTTACAGTATTGACTCTCCATAACATCCATGCAGCGTCTTTGCCTTTGATGCTGCTGTCTGCAGGCTAAACATATGCTTGTGTGAATCCTGTGATCAACTAGTCACGGTAGTGCGTTCTGTAACTGTGTAATGCTGTCGTCTGGTAAAGTGGTTACGTTTGTGTTCTGCTCCCAACCCTGCCACGTGTGTTGTGTGAGTGTGTGTGTGTATGTATCTATCTACATTTATATATATATATATATATATATATATATATATATATATATATATATATATATATATATGTATGTATATATCTATATATATAAATATATATATATATATATATATATATATATATATATATATATATATATATATATATATATATATATATATATATATTGTATATAGATATGTATGTTGGGATTATCACTCTTGAATGTGCTGCATTATCTGTACATGAGCACCTTGGATGTATGTACATCTGCTATAGCTCTGTGATAGTGCACATACTGTGTGTTGTAGTGATCGTGGGTTATACTTGTGTAGTGACCGGTTATTGTGTTGCCGGGTATTCCATGGGAATTAGACACCATGTTAGTACAGCACCTTTGAATGGTCATATGCACATCTCGGCAACAGTCAACAGTGGTTATTACATTGGAGTGTGAGTATGGCTCATATCCGTATGTAGTAACTGACAATTCTATGCACCTCAGGTTAACATTACAGACTCATGTTTATCCACATGTTGTGGTTCTGATCCCAGGACTGCATGTATATACATTGGCAGGTGCAGGACTGGGTTGTGTTGGATGCATGTAGGGGTGTCCATGGCCAGTAATGGGGATCTCTACAGCCTGGCAGGTATGGTCTGTGACTGTCCCACAACCTCCTGTATTTGGCTGACACATGCTGTACCTGTGTATATGCAGACACACACACTTACCACAAACAGCTATGGCTATCACATGCACAAACCTATTGCATCACCATTGGGCCATGCAATAACCGTTGTCCCTCACACACACACACCTACATGTACATTGGATGGCTCAATGACAGCTCTGGTAATGTAACACCACACCCTGTGCATATGATGTCACCTGTGCCACCACCTGTGATGTGTAACATTGATGCAGGATCAGACTAACCTGGTGCTGATGCACACGGTGGCTTTATTCCACTGTATTGATGTTTTCATGTTGTTAACACACAGTGTGTTACTTCCAGGTGTAGATCAGCAGGCATGATGCATTGCAGCTATGACCATCACTGTAGCAAAGTTTACAGCACTGTTAATTCTGATGATGTATTCCCCATCCATGTGCCATTTCACTGATGTGTGTAGTATTAGCAGCATGTGTGTCTGAGTGTGCAGTACGTGTGTGATGTGTGTAGTACACATGCATATATGCTTACAAATGCATACACGACATTACACGGGCTTCACCATTCCTACACTAGCTTACTTGTTCTTCCACAGTCCACACGCGCACATGGGCTAACACGCGCGCCCACATGCTTACTCGGGCTTACTGGTGTGCACGGGTGCAGACACACTGTGGGCAGGTTTGCAGGTCACATCGGTGGTATCTGTGGAGTACACCGTAAGTCTCCTGACATTCCCTAGGATAGCTCATCACATGCCTCTTCCACTGAGTACTGACAGCAAACATGTGACACTGCTCCGGTGAGGTTACAGTGTTTTATACATACACACTCATGTTGTCACCTATCTTCTACTCTAATAGTCCCCTTAACCTACACTACACTGTAGAGGCTTGGCCCATATGGCATGACATGTTGTGATTCACTATCCTCAGCCTCACTTGCATCACATTGCCTACAAATGCTTCATTACATCTCTGACAGAGCGCTTCCACACATAAGAACCAGCACACAGCAGCCATGTTGTCTCCAGCTTGCCATTCATCTGCATGGCGTACTAACATCTAACTAAACCTACATTTTGTATGTATATTATACATATATGACTTGTTTTGAAGCGCAGCGCGTTCACGTGGTGCTGTGCTACGCTTCTACACCGGAGATCGGGGGAGGGCAACTACTGTTTTATTGATATCCAATGGACAAAGCTGCCACTAGCCTTGGACTTGGACATTGGCATGCTTCTTCAACTGTATATGCAGCTGTTATTGCTCTGTTTAGCAACGTGCAGAACGTTAGTCACCTAACATCCGGGTACATTTCTGCACATAACTCTGCTCTTGCACGGACAGCTTACTGTTTCATGTATCACATAATTTCATCATTTGCATAGCTTTCGCATACAAATGGAGTATGTTGCAAATCCCAACATTGTCCGTACAATGTTCTTGCACGCCCCTACAGGTGTTTGCTGAATAGCCTGGCAGTCATCTTTCCTTGCTGTATTCTCACTAAATCCATACACGCCAGAGGCTTCGTGTATCATGGCCTAGGCTTTGCTGTGTGCTTTGTCTATTTGTGGTGTATGCATGGCTCTGGGTATGTCCCACTGTCATCACTGGTACAGGTGATGCCCTATAGATACTTCATGTAGACTGCTGTGTCATTTGACATGTCAGCACATACCTGCGGCCAATACTGAACTTCCTACT
This sequence comes from Protopterus annectens, assembly GCF_019279795.1. Taxonomy (NCBI): domain Eukaryota; kingdom Metazoa; phylum Chordata; order Ceratodontiformes; family Protopteridae; genus Protopterus; species Protopterus annectens. The sequence goes on along the minus strand of NC_056746.1, from coordinate 615,157,536 downwards.
GCAGCACTTTTCATACCTTCTGAGTTATCTTGCGGTCGATAATGCTGTTTCCTCAGACATGTATCTGTTTCTGATCATACCTCTCAACCTCCTAGAGCAAAACATCTGTTTAAAGCCTAACATGATGGGGGGACAAATAGGGGAAGATTTTAAATATTGCTCTTACAAACGTAGATAGTTGACAGTATAATAGGTTTTGCATTAGTATGACATTTCTGAGGGATTTGGGGTCTTAAACTGAAATGTTTGTCATTATTTCATGACGTCAGTTCTCAGGTATTTGGCAGACAGGTACAGATTGTAAGAGAAACACACCAAACATATGAGGCATACATCTGCACATTCTGCGAGCCTCTGTACAGTTGCGAGGTATGTTTCTGATACAGGATATCAATTTTCTTACACCAATGCACACAATATATGGCATCATCACAGGCCAGATGCCATTACATTCCTATTGCAGGACACACCCACCCAGAGGGTTATATTCTTCACACAGGCCAACAGGTGCTTATCCACACTAATTATTCTATCATGTACCTTATGTGTATGCCAGTATTTGCACTTTCCGTCAGTGGCAGAGCTCACGTATGAGTATGGGGGACTGGACACTGTATCAGTGACACTGCATGACACCCTGAGGGACACATGTCTTTTGAGTCTATTAACCTTCCACGTTGACTTTCACAGGGCATACGTTGTCCTCCACATTTGTGGAAGGTCATGTTTTTGACTTGTACATGTTTTGTCATTTGTCCTGACGTCTTTCTTCTCACCTGTCCACCTAGTATCACTAGTTCTGTACATTTATTTAGGACTGGTTACCTTCATACCTCTCACCTGTACACATTATGGGTAAATGCCCTGAGGTTTGACCTATGATTCTGTTACATTTGTCATAATAATGTGCCTTTCTGGTAGATTGCTGGCAAGGCATGACGGACTGTGCGGTTAGGTAATAATGACTGACATTTCTATTTCATGATTACTAACTCTCATAACATTCATATTCCTGACTACGCCATTATTCTATCAACATTGTGACTTTGTCTGGGGTATATTTAATATAGTCCCTATTTGTATTTCATGTACTATGCCTTAGTCCAGCTGTCTTATTCTGACATTTTGGTAGGTATGGTTACCATCTTGGTCGTACGCATGTCCATCCATGATAATCGCCTACATGACACTGAAATAGGTTCCTACATCTTCCCCCAGTAGTTTACACAATATCCAGTAGATGGGTTGCACCTTTTTGGATAATATAGGCGTGTGCTATACCCACATAGGTATACTGATTACTCCCATGTGGCATACCTAATAGATCTGTGCCAACACCTAGGCCCATTCTGCATACCCATGATTCCCATACCTGACACCCCTCCACAGTACCCATTAGACATGTTTAATGTGAGCGATAATAAAGTGTGAGGACACTTCTGAGCCCTCCCCACTCTGCGGATATCAGGTCATACTTCATACATTCTATCGACCCATGTATTACCCTTGCACCTGCTACTGTTGCATGTACAGCTATATCATAGTTGCAGTTGTGATGTCTTTTGAATCAATGATGGTTCACCCTTCATACGGGATCAATTTTTGGGGTCCTGCAAATGACACCTATATTCATGTTTAACGTGTAGAACTTGCAAGCCCTGTCACACTGGTACTTTTCGGGCAATGGTTTGGAAAGCAGCGGTGTATTCTCCTTTCATGCATGTCTGTCTGTCTATCCATAATAGCTATACCGTGACCTATTTATGTACGTGTTATATGTACAGGGACATATGTTTGTTGTGTATATATCTATTCATGTATCGTGTGTGTATAGATATATATATGTACATATATACATATGTCTGTACATTCCTCATTTCATAATTTGCTTTGGTTTATATCTGTGGATATATGTGTATATACATATATATATATATATATATATATATATATATATATATATATATATATATATATATATCCATATCATACCTTTCAACTGTACAGATTTTTGCTGCATGTACAGCTGTTTGCCTCTTATCTTTGGTCCGTTTTTCATAACCTTGTGTCTATCTGGCAATTTAGTGGCATATCATTAAAGACTGATGTTGGTAAATAATGACAAACATTTCAGGTTACGACTTCATACCCTTCAGAGAATCCATGCTAGTGACACACCTATTATTCTATCCACTTTCTATGTTTGTTAGGGCAATATATGTGGATTGTCCCTATTTGTACCAGTTGTTTTCATGGCTTTGTCCGGTTTTGTACTTTACGGGGTTAACAGGTATGAGCCATGTACATAGAACATGGGGAAAACAGCATTCATTTGCTATGCTGTGAGCGGATTATACACGCGCAGGCGCACTTGCATATCCTTATTGTGGGTTACATATGTTTCATAGATATTTGTGCTTACGTGAACTTTCATAATTCTGACCATAACAGCTGCATATCTGTATTCTGGTTTACGGTCTGCTGCGAAACACACATTCACCTTTACATATTTAAATGTGTGTACAGCACGAACGCATTCATTACACTTTCAAGTTATATGTGCAGTGGTCGTAGGTCAACCGGGACTGCATTCATGTTGGCCGGATGCCGGAACCACTATTCTATTGGTGTTCTCCCTCATTGATATGCATATCCATAGTACTTAGCTACATCAACATACGCCTCACCACTTCACCTACAACACAGGCATCCATTCTCCTGCTGGGAAAAATGCGGTATTACATATTACACATTCCCTATTGCCTACTGCTGTGGACCACAGCTGCATTGTTAATCACTCCGAGGATATGCAGAACACCAAGGCATATAGTCCAGGCACATACAGGTCCTTGATTATCAGGGTGTTCATGTAGTGATCTGGGTTTAGGCTTGTCCACCTGGTGAACTGAACTTCCCTGGCCGAGTTCAAATGTCAGATGAAGCATATGGACAGGGAGTTTCTCCCTATTATGAAGTTTTACCTGTGTTTATAGACACAGGTGTTTGGGCACCTGTCAGCAGCTTATTCTGTTGGCAATACATATTATGGGTGGGGTTGTTACAGTCTATACTCCACGGTGAGGGGTGTTCCCATTCACATTTGACTATTACCTGTATACAGTCATACGGGGATTATTATTTTGGACATGAAGTAACTACAGGTATGCAGTTGTACATTACACAAATGTGAAGGGTTGTTACTGTAAATATGTATGGACCATACCTCTCAACCTCTTAGAGCACCAGCACTGTGCAAAACCTACACAATGGGGGGACAATTAGGGACACATTTTAATGATTGCTCTTACAAGCTTAGAACGTTGATAGAATACTAGGTTTTGCATTAGCATGACATTTCTGAAGGATGTGGAGTCTTAAACTCAGGATATTTCTCATTATTTAGTGACGTCAATCCTCAGCTATTTACTACACTGGTGCAGATTGTCGGCGGCACACAACAACAATATGTGGCAAACCTCTGGTCATTCTTAGGGTTGCCACCTTTTCAGATGCCCAAAGTGGGACATGTTCTGTAGAAATGTCAGATTTTCCAGGACAAAATATACCAACAGACGTGCATGGTACAGAACTCCTTTTTTGCACAAATAATAGCTTATTCTAGTAACATTTGAATGGCTTATGCTACTTCACATAACATATAGAAGTTTCATATATAAAATAACTGTTTTATGAACTATTAAAGAAACTTAGGAAATAACTTTGTCCTAAATTCTCAGGACATTTGCTATGTCTTGATATTTTTCACAGGACACAGCTGCCTACAGAGGGACTGTTACTCGCAAAGTGGGACAGGTGGTAACCCTAGTCATTCTGCGAATATCAGGACAGTTGAGTGGTATGGCATGGACCTCTGTAATATGCTGTTATGTTCTGGCACAGCAGTAGCTCAGCATTAAAGACTGCAGTCGGAACGTGCTGACAGACAGTCGGGTTTCAGACTTCATACTCCGGACATTAATGCCAATGTGCAAACTGTTATTCTATAATATTCTGTGTTTCTAAGAGCTATCTTTACAGAATGTCCCTGTTTTTGGACCTTTGTCTCACTTGTATTCATGGCTCTGTCCAGATATCTTGCTCACACAGGTTGAGAGGTATGGTCGGTCATGCCTGCACACAGTCAGTGTCCCTCACACTTGATCAGGGTTGACCTGTTTATGTCAGTGTATTCCTCACCCTCATGCCGTTTGCCACTATGCAAATGTGTGCATTATATTCTCCCTCCTATTCGCATCTGGACTTGTGCATCACAGGAAGGTGTTTTATCCTGGGTAGTAGGTTATGCATACCCACTTAGGGCTGGACATTGTCATGGACCTCCACTACATGTTCTGATTTGTGTCCAGATATCTACAGGATTGGACATCATGTCGTCATACCCATTCTATTATTTACACAGGTTGGTTATCCCATGATGGATATCCCAAAAATTGGACAAGACCAAAACAAGTCAGATAACGAAGATTTTTGTGGCTTTATGAAAATTTGCAGGGGGTTTTACATGCAGGGGATACATGGTTTGCAATCCTGACACTGCCTAGGGTGACAATACCTACTACATATGCATAGGGGTCACTGTGTGTAGCTGTGTCTGCAACAAACCAGTGGACCAAGTACGGCTGGCTTTGGTGGATGTTCTGGTATGGAGGCAGGTTGTGTGTTGTGGAGGGTATGCTGGGTAGGCCATTATGCATCCAGGTGTGTTGCATTTGTTATGGCCAGTTCCATCAGGACCCATCTGTGGGTATGTGACGGTGACGTATCTATACAGTTGTCTTGCACATTTCCATATTCATATGTTTGTTGGATTGTGTTCTACACTATGGCCTGTCTGCTTGTCTTGCAGCTGTTTCTACATATGGTTGTGTTTCTTTCCACTTCACCCACTACCCCCTCGTACACCTCCGGTTCACCTTTTCTGCATATGACACAGTATCACCTTTGAGGATTTTACCATTAACCACCCACCCCTCATACGCGAATTCATCACACCCCATAGAGCACTACTTTGGTTGTTGGCCCATGACACAGCCAGAGTTGCACATTGACTACCCTACATGTGTCGGGTACCTTTATGGTTGTGTGGACTACCCTGCCATGTTTGCTTTCCACATGCTATACCTCACGCACATAGGTACACGCCCATACTTTACTTTCATTACTTGGTTGGTATATCCGGGTACTACCCATTCGACTGTGTCACATACACATTCAGATTATACAGCTGACTTCTGGATTTTGCCAGCCTGTTGTACTCATTGGTAGGATGGCACCTTTTCCTATGTCCAAACTATTCCTTACACATGTCTGACTATTGTGGACAATGCATCCCCACAGTTGACGGTTGTGTTTCCACCTTTTCAATTGGCCACAGTGTGACATTTGTGGTGAACACAGCATATTTTACAGGCCGACACATACCCACGGTCAGTTCGGCAGATGGAACTTACAATTCTTGCCTATATCTAAGCATATTCTTGTAGCATTTCGGTGTCTTATTCTGTTTCTCATGACATTTATGTAATATACGTTCAGTGAAATATGTTTAATGCAACTATTACATGATGTCTACAGAATAATTATGTCCTATATTCTCTGGACATTTGACATTTTTACATGTTTGTGTCAGGACACATCTGCCCACAGAGGGACTGTCGCTTGCAAAGTGGGACAGGTGGTAATCTTAGTCGACGGTACGGATCATACTGTTCCTTTTGGCCTACATGTGTCCGCATTGTTATAGCTGTTTATATGCTCAGTCTGTTTCGTTTACATGCGTATGCTCTTTCGTATCACATTTGGTATGTGAAATACGGACATACCTTTTGTATGTGACTATTACATGCCTTGTGGGATATGATTCAGACATACGGTCACTACATATATCTACATTTCTCTTCGTGTATTTTGTTATGGACACATCTGCACAGCTATGTTCCCTCCCTCACATTATGGGTCAGCTGGTGACCCTCTCTATTGGGCTGGATGTACCTACTGGCGGCGCGCTAACATATGATACGTTTCACTTCCACATGGTATAGCTATCAATACTATGTTGGACTACGGGCACACGGTTTTCATGTCATTTGTTCAAGGGTAGGGACTCATTATTCCCTACTGTGCATTTGTGTTTGATTCTTCATTTTCTGTTCGCAGGGACTATCTTGCATGCTTTGCACACGTTTCAGTATCCACGGACACTGATAGGTGCGATTACTATTGCAGGCGGAATATAATATTTACAAAGTAGAGTTCACCCAGCCCCGGTAGCCTTAGCAGACGAAGATAAAATGAATGAATGAAGATGTTCTCCTATAAAAAAGAAAAATAAATCCAAAATCTGAACACAAAACAAAAAATAATCCACTGCACACATCAAATCAAACAGACATTCACATGCACAATTCATCAAATGTCAAATGCATCCAGTTTCATCTGTCCTAGCTTAGAACTTCTTCTCCACCATCAACCTTTCTTTTCTTAACTTAGTTTTGCCAACCATGTTTTGTTTAAAAATTTAAATTAAAAAATTAGATTCAAAAAAAAAAATAATAATTTAACAAAATGCTAAAAACTGCAAATGCCTTCTGCTTACATTGTAAACAAATACATTATATTACCAATATACTTTTTATATCTATATAAAAACAATTAATATAATATATAAAAAAACATGTATACCTAAACTTTATGTATAAACTTGTGTTAGATATAAACTCATATAATTAAAAAGAAATATTAAAAAATATTAATTAAATATATTAAATATTAAATATACCATGATAAATGTATTAATAATATTAATAATATTATATTATAATATTAAATAATATATATAATATTTAGCAGTTTAGGTTGCTCATCGACAGCCGACATTGATACGCCTCCATGAGCAACTTCGTTACGCCCCATGCGCTCGTGCACGGTTCCTATGCACGTGGCTGTGGCAGCTGCGCACCTTCATTAATATGCATATGGCGCAACTACTCCATATATAGGCCGCACGGATGGCGCAAGCCTTATGCCAGCCTTGCGCCGAGCTTCATGAGTCCTGCGGTGAGACTTTTTTGTGAGTTAACATTTTGAAACTGTGGGATTGATAATGAAATTTCTTGAACTGTGTAATAAAGAAGAAAGACATTTATCCATGGAGCAATTATTTATTTTCTGGTAGTAACTTAAATGTTAAAAGGTTACTTTGTAGTTTAGAACCAATTAACATGAAAAAGAGGATGTTAAAAAATGTATGCAGGGTTTATGTGAAGCTGTTGATAACATAGTGAAAGCTGAAAATTAGAGAAACTTGTGGAATGGAGGGTGGAGATTGAAAGCTGTTTTGAAATGTGAGAAAAAAACATATGGTGAAACACTTGCCAATTGTTATTTTTGTGGTGGCTCATACAGGAACATTAAGATTTGATGGCCAGCCTAAATCATGTTTCTTTTGTGGGGAATTTTCTCATTTAATTAATGATTGTGACAAGATGCAATGAAACCAATGTGGGAGCAAAGGACACACAACAACAAGATAAGGTGCATGGCTGAGTACAGGTTGTGTAAGAAGGGGACATTTTGGGGTGCATTGTCAAGAGTAAACAGTAAATAAGAATAAGAAGGGGAAAGGTAAGAAAATATACATGAGGAAGGACAATAATTGGTTGGGGAGATGATGAATTAGGTAAAGAAGAAACTGTAGAAGAAGAAAAATAATATAGATGGGGAATGGAGGGGAGAGAGGTAGCATACAGGAAGAGAGGTCAGGAGAAGGAATTGACTCTAATACTTTTTTTTTAAGTTTTAGACAGTGAAACTCTGATTCTGAGGATCATGGATTATTCATGCATAAACCTTGGGGATAGGGGAAAGAGTAAAAATAAGAAAATTAAACTTTAAAAATACCCCCCTTAAACTTAAAGGAAAATAAACTATTTTGGAGTATTTTTAGTAAATGTGAACAATATTATTAATACTGTAAGAAGGACTGGGCTACTGGAAATGTGTGCTAAGTGTTATGTGGGTGTTCATCTGTTAGAGCATGTAAGATTCTTGACAAGTAAAGAAAGATTGTAAGCAGAAAAATTGTGGGGTGGTAAATTATCTGTGTTGCACAAAAATCAGTGGACTTATAGAAAGAGGCAGTTGGCTCAGAAATTTATTATTTTGCATTATTACAATGTTTGAGGTGGAAGATGGGAATATAGCTGTGGCTATTTTTTAACACCATTTAGCAATATGTACAGAGGTGATGGGAAAAAGGAATATATTAAAATAGGAAACAGAATAAAAAGAATAAATGAAAAATTATGGAATGAAACTGGAGAGTGGGATGCATTGAAGTTATGGAAGTATTTAATAAACATGAAGAACTTCTATAAAAACTGCTCTGAGTGGCAAATAGAACTTTAAAAGAAGTATAAAGAATGTTTTTCACTGGTTTGATGCTGTAAAAAAGGAAGAGAAAGTTAAGTATTTGAAAATGTATAGAAGTACATAAAAGCACTTGGAGAATAATATAGGAGGGTATCATGATATGGAAAAAAGGAATATCTAAAATAATCAATAAATGAGTAAGGCATTGCTGTTTAGGCAGAGATTATTTACTAGAGAGAAAGGGGGAGATATCTGCATATTTGAGTAAACTATTAAAGGGGGTGTGAAGGCTGCCAGTCTAGCTAGATGGAATTTTGTAAACAATTCTATGTCATATGTAAATATTAATATGATCCACAGGCTTGTGTTACAAATGTTAAGAAAACTGTGTTATGTGCAGATCTTCAAGTCTGTACCACAGTGCACCATGCTGGAAGAAAGCAGAAATGTGTGTAAACTCTATGCCTATGCAATGTATGGTTTCATGGTAGAAAACTGGGACATATAGAGCTAACTTGAAAACTCTTAGAAAATAAGCTGATAAAAAATAATTTTATGACTGTGTGTGAATTCAAACTAAGAGACTGGGCTATGGGGCTTTTTTCTATTGTCTGAAGACAGACAATTACTAGGTTTCACATGTAAAGTTCTTTTATTGCTGTGACTTCCTAGCAGCTGTAGATTACAAAGAAATGTTAAATTATAAGTTTTATGAGCCTGGGAAACTTAAGCAGAAGTGACAAGAATGATGTAATCTGAAATGATTCAGCAGTAATATGTATTATCAATTTAAGAACTATCCCAATAGAAAGAGATTGCATTTTGTATTTGTCTTCAGACCTGTTAACAACTCACCAGCACTTGCTTGCTCTGTAAGTAGGATTTAGATCTTGGTATTTCTCTTAGAGATAGATAGAAATATGGACAGATTAGTTTAGTTATTTTCTATATTTATCTCAGACTGTCCTACAATGTTGTTTTAAAGTATTTCCTGTGATTTCTGAACTCTCTATTGTCACTGTGTTGAATCAATGAGTATTGTCTTGTGTTTTTATTTATTATTAAACATTTTTAAACCTTTTAACTGTGTCTGTTCTATGTAAAGATAATTTAAGCTCTTAAGATACTTGCATGTTTTTGGTGATACTGTACAAGCCACTAAAATAGCCTTGCTGTTCATTGCACTTACTATTTGGGTAACAGTAACATTGCACAGTAGAATTGGACACCCTTGGGTAAGGGTCTTTAGAGTAGCTGATAAGAGTAATTGGTGGCAGGGATTACTACCTTATAGCCTGGAAAGAAGGGGCCATAGCTAGTGAACCTTTACCAGCCTTCCCCAAGAGTGTATGTGTGTTTGTATATAAATCAAATCTCAAACTGTGTGTATGTGTGTGTGTGTCAGCTACTTGGGCAGGGACACGAAGCACTGGCTGGACTGAGTGGGTACTGGAAGTTTTGTCTTGACTACTCGGTTGAGATCTGAACCCTATAGCTGTGGCAGTGGGGAGTCTTACTGGGGATCTGGAGAGAAAGAGAGAAACCAGCCTCCAACTGACTGTGATCTCTGTGTGCTCTTAAGAGAAATTGTATTTTACTGTGTGTGTACTTGTAATCCTCCCAATGTGCAAGCCCCTCACTGGTACTAGTGGTGATGATTGAGGCTCCTTGATTACTGGGACAGTGCACGGACATCACAGGGGGGTATTAATATAATGAGAGAAATGAAAAATTTAAAATAAGAGGTTAAAATAACACAATAACAAATTATGCATATTGTAGTAGAAAGATGGAAAATAAGAGAGAATGGAAAGTAAAGAATTTCCAAAATGAATTAAGGAAGAATTTGAAAAAGAAATTATTAGTGAATTGTATGAAATACTTAGGAAAGTAAATGTTGATTCAGCACCAGACCCAGATGATATAGGGTAATGAATGTACCAGAAATTGATGGACTGCAAAGAGAGTATTTTGTAAATGTACTGAATCCTCTAGATTTAATAAAATCCATGTAGGCATAGTGTAGAGCCTACATGGAATGCTACAGTGTCCATGTACATGGTTCCCCCTTGGCAGTCCATATTAAACATGGCACATTGCCAAGGGAGAGTCGTGGAGCATGGTTATTGAATTAATGTAGAGGGTGCAGTGCTAACTGTGTCCACAGAATAGTAAAACACCCCCCTGCACTGCCCAATAGGAGTATACCAATGTATTTTTTTTTTATTTTTATAAAAATCATGTTCATGCAGTGTGGCATGGAGTGCAGCACTGCTAAGCAGTGCTAAGACACCTGACATCTAAAAAGAGAAACGGGGTGTATTTAATTATTTATGTAAAGGTCAAATTTGAGTGTACCTGAGCAGGTTTGCATGGCATGGCATGGTGCTCAGCACTGCTTAAAGTCATCTCAGAGGTATATGTAAAGAGATATCAAGATTTCACACATCCATGTAGCTAAGTGGTTAGAGTTACAGCTTCATGTGCAGTAGGTGCAGGGTTTGAATACATGAAAGACCAAATTAGCATTTGTGTTGGAAATAAAAATTATGCACACTATTTTTAAATACTGGCCTGCTATGCTCAGCTAAGCTCTGCTAAGATTAACTAAGACCTGCTAAGCAGTGCATAAACAAAGAACAATGGCTAATGTTTATGCACTGCTTGGCACCACTTGGCTGGTTTGTGCATTGCTAAGCAGTCCTAGGCAGATGGGTCTTTGCAATGCTCAGCTGAGCTGCATCTGTTTGTGCTGTGCTAAGTGATGTGTTGCATTTTTAAGTATTTCCCAATGGCATGCAAGCTTGGGATAATAGGGTATATTAAGCCCAATAAGTGGGAATACAGCATAATCCATTGGAGTTCTGACTATGAAGGATACAGTGGTGGGAGTTGGAGTGGGTTTGTGCTTTGGTAGTAATATAGATACACCTGATGTGTACATGTTCTGTGAAGTTGTTCACCCACAGTTGTTACTGCTTGGCCCATACTGCCCCATGCAGATAGCTTGAGAGGTATGTACATGATACAGCAGTTATAGAGCAGTTTTACACATAAAGAAAGGACAGACTGACCTGTAGAGTACATAGAAGTACTGTTGTCAACAATATAGCCCAGAATGGTATTAATGGACTGTATTTCTATTTCTCCCCACCCATTATCTTCAAATATTTATTGTTGTTATGCACTGGTTATGGTTTCCAATTAACATGCATTGTTCCATGAACTTTATTTTGGGGCATGTGTATTATTAATGTCATGTATCACAATGATTCCATATTACCATATCTTGTTGCATTACCTATTCTGTTGGTCATATACTGTAACTGTTACTGACATGCTGTTAATATACTGTCTGTTCTGATATTCACTGTTGTGTTTCACATAATATGCATTGAAATGTAATGGGGTTATTTCCAATTTTCTGGCATGCTGTTATTACTCACAATTGCTTTGTTCATAACTAACCTAAATGTATTGCTTCACCTCCATAATCACAGCACATCAGGGAAGGCTAGTTCATGCTGATCCGCCTACCCTACCTCAGCTGGCCATGGCACGGGGTATCAGCATGTCTGGGACCCAAGCTGGTGGTGCCCCTTCTGCTGGCCCAGCACCACCTTCAGGTGAAACTGCCTCAGGTGATGGGGCCTAACCCCCTGATGGGAGTGGTGGCAGTGGGAAGGTAGTTACCCAGAATTGACTACCAGCCATGGTGCACAGGATTCTTCATAGGAGCTATGAACGACACCTGCACTGGGTCGAGGATAGACCCAACAACCTGGTGGGGACTGCTGTCCCTGGTTTTCAGACTCTAGCACAGCCACCTGGAGGGCAGTGAAAGCACAATGTGGACTGCGCATGGGTGGGGACCTCGGTCATGCTGCTGCCATCTGAAGGCACATGCTCCTCAGATTCCACAACACCCTCCCCATCCAAAGTTTTCACCCCCCATGTGTCACACACTGCCCTTCTCCATTGTCTCTTCTGTTTGCAATTGCATATTCACCTACCCAGCTTACCTCACTACATGTACCTATATCCCTTCCTCAACATTCCACTCTCTCCTTATATAAAAAAAAAAAATGGGCACCTATCCCACAAAAAATATATTGCCTCATATATAGCTTTCCATTTTGTACACGTGTCCACTGGACACAGCTAATTTGGTCCAATTGGTCTGACAGCACATTTGTGTTGTCCTCACCCTCTCTCTGGAGTATGAGAGTCAAAATTCATCCTCAGAATCTGTCAAAATGCACAGCTGTTGCTGTACAAGAAATGAAAAGCTATGGTCCTTCCCTGTACCCATCCTGCACATCCATACTTGACTTTCACTATGTTTTTCCTCTTGCTTGCCCCCATTTCACCACTGTCCTATCACTCCCTTTTTCTTTTTAATTTTTTTAGTGCAGGTTTGCACAGAGCTAAGTGGACCACTGCAATATGGCGCAACACACAGCACCATGCAAACCCGCCAAAATGAGCTTTAAACTGCCTTAATGATCCTATTTGTTTCTCACTGTGTTAGGCATATGTATAAAATAAGCTCCCCTGCCATGATTCAAACCAGGTCCCTTTCCACTACAGTGCTAACCCACTAGGCCATACAGATCTTAATTAAAGCAGGTCTTTCAAGCAAACATAGTGATTGCCACTGACAGACTGCAATTGAACCTAATGGGAGAAATGGGAGAGTACCTGGGACTCTGATGCAAAAATACACCAGTAGAGAGCCAAATAAATAATAATGGCAGTACAGTAGGCCTAGGATAACAGGCAAATGTTCCCTTTCATCTGAAATATCTAGATGCCTGTCCATCACTGAAAACCTAGTCCGACCCTACCATGCCTCACGTACACTCCGCTCATCCAACAAACTAATTCTAAAATCCTACAAATCTAGTAAGTATTTTGGTGACTCTATATTTGCCAGTCACATTGCTAAAATCTAGTACTCTATCCCACAAAACATACTCGCAACCCCCACCAACATCAGATTTAAACAGCTACTCAAAGAACACCTCTTCAGTAACTGGCTATGCACCTGTATCACTCCTGGATAATCTCCTTCTTTCCAAATTCACTTCCTACTCTACTATCAGTTCCTATATATAATCACATCATTATTTTTTAGCTGTTCTGTTCTTCCTGTCTTAGTTGCCATATGAAGAATTCTACATAGTGTTCTGTAATATGTGTGTTATACTTGATAGCAAAGTTTAGCTTATACTTCAAATATTTTAATATCTCCTGTTATTTTTATAATGTGTGTGAAATGTTCGATATCTACCTTGTATAACTTATTTACTACTTATGTAGCTATCTTTGAAGCTTTTCTCCCCGGCTGTCCTCTGAAAATGGGCTACTAGCCCAGTTGGATTATCTCAGTAAACAAATGTAAAATAAATAAAAACATCTTTAAACACATTTGCTAAGGCATCAATAGCACAATACATATCTTCAACAGGGACCCTGCTGCAGTACAACTGCCTATGAAAGCCATGCAAATACCAATGGATGCAGTCACAGCTGTATGTATGCACATATATCTGGCAAATACACCTGCTGCAGCACTGACTCAGTAGCTCAGTCTGTTAAATGCCTTGCATAAAGAGCATTTTGCCACACACAGTCCTGGCTTCAAATCCAGTGTGTTGCACTTCAATTGCATTGTTGTAAACACAGAAATTTTAATTCCCATACGTTATTGATACTGAATTATCAGGTACCCAGTTTTGCAAGCCACAGGCCTGCAGGTAGAGACACACTGCACATATTCAGATAGCCTAACTATATCTCACCTACTACTCTGCTACTGGCACTGTTGCATAACAGATGTACCCTAAGCACATGCCTTGATTGAACTGCAATGGGTACCACTACCCTGGCTCTCCTATAATGACAGGGCTGACATGACTGTCACAGTTACACATACAGCTTGCAGGCCTCAAAAGTGTTCACACCCCTCCCCCATTGTGTCCTAAGCTGCAGGTGGACCATACATGACTGTATGTTAAGGTAGCTGCTACAGACCAACCATACCTTCCAACCCCTTATAACAAGGGATCCAGACACAGCCATACATAAAGAGGGGGGAAAAAGCCCAGAGATACGTACATGTTTCACAGTTTGCTCCTGCAAGGATAGTAAGTGGATAGAATAGCAGCTACTGCATTACCATGCATATTCTGACATGTTATGAAGTGTGACACTCACATGTCTCTCTCCCCCTTCTGATCTCAACCCACAATGTTTGCTAGTGACCCGCCAGATGACCACACTGTCATGGGGCACTGAGCAAACATAAGAGACAAAACTGTGGACATATTTCATACATCTCTACAGTGGACAGTATTTGTACTTACCCTTTGTGATGCTGTATTCGCCACTCCTCAATATGTTCATCTCAAAAACTAAGAAAGAGGCCAAGGCCTACATGAAGACCTTATATATTGCACTGTGATGTCACGTCATTGGCTAATGATAGTGCAATTCAGCTATTTTGGATGCAATTAGCAAGTCTGAGCCACCGATTGGTGCACAGGCAATTACCTATTAATGAACATTACCTACAAAAGGCAAGCAACTGCTTATGGGGAACAGGTCTATATGTGGTTTTCCTCACACAGTGTATGTGCAAAGCATTTGAAGAGGAACCCTTCAGTAAAAGTAATACATCACATTTCCAGGTATTTACTACATACCTGGTAAAGTGATGTACCAGGTATGTACTACATTTCCCCATAAAAAGGAATGTCGATGGGAGGATGAAGGTATGGGGGATAGGGATTAAAACAGTAGGCTTGTATTAGATCTATGACACTGACATGTCAGTTATACTCTGCTCTCCAACACCTACAGGCATGCCTCTCAATTGTCCCTGCTTTGACTCACATCTCTGCTCTGTCCCTGTCCATCCCTCCTACAATGGTTGGCTGTTATAGTAAAGAAAGTGGATTACACCTAAGACATAGTGACAAGAAGTAAGGATGTACACTCCTGTAACATCAACCTATGGACTGTAATTTACCTCCTCTCTATCTGTCGATCTCATCCATAAATAGTACTAACATTGTAAGAGTGTCCCTGAATGTCCCTGATGTACTCTGGCTAAGTCCCTGTTTCGTGGGCATTCATCCCTGTCTGGATGAGAGCTATGCCTAACATACCTCTCAACCTCCTACAGTAAAAAACAAGGACAAAGACATGTTTAATGGAGGGGCAAAGGCCCAAACCCAGTGACAGACTATACATATTGGCCATACAAAGTAAGAATATGATTAGATTAACAGATATTACTGTAGCATAAGTGTTGGGGGAGGGGTCTGACGGGTGATAGTTAGATTCTGTGTCAGTTTTCTGACAGCAACCATCAATCAGTGTACAACCATTTGCCAGACATGCACAAGTTTGTGCAAGATGGACCACAGCTATGAGGAAAACATGGTGCCATTCTGCAAACATCTGCATAATTGAGATGTCTGATGCCAACAGGGAACATATACGACAACAGGTTTGCATTGCTGTCTGTCATTGTGGCACACTGGTGTGACTTGACTGTCCCCATATAGTTGTTGGAATAGCACACTGCTCTTTGTCTGACAGTGGCTGTGTTACATATTAGTGGGGAGTTGCCCATAGGGGACACACCACAGTACACTGCAGTGATGGCTGTAGAGACATACAGCAGAATCTGTCCCAGCACACAAGGATATTACCCAGTATTGCTGCTATCTTGGTGATAGCCACACATATAGTGTGTCACCAAACTGTGGGGTATGACGTGTAAGGGAGCAGTGGACAGTGCAGGCCATTTTGGGTGTGTAGGGTGTGTACATAGTGGACATCTATGTATCTGGTCCTGTAATGTGTTCCCTTCTTGTTGTCTTGGAGGAACAATGTACTGATGGAGACATCCTCCATTTTCATCTGCAGAAAATGATGCTATACTGGATGCCCTCAGACTCAACCATCACATCCTGCTGTCAAGGGGGTCACCACAATCATGAGCAGCAGGCAGCATTGTGGGCTGACCTAGTGAGGGCTGTCAATGATATTGGCCAACAGGACAGGACCTATGAGCAGGTTCGACACTGGGCCACAGACATGGCCAATGCCACACGTCAAAGGGCAGCTGCTGTTGCCAGGGATTGTCCTGCCACCAGTGGAGGGCCTGCAACAGAACAACCACTCTCAACCACTGAGGAATTCCTGGTGAACCTAGAATCAATCCACAGCTCCCAGCCAACCATCATGCCATACATCCTGGAGGTGGGTGCAACAGCGTCCACATCAGAGGATCGCCCAGGTAAGATGACTGTGTTCACCAGTATAACACATTTGCAGTCATTGTCACAGGCTCTACAGACCAGTATATGGGTGTCAGGTCTATTTGCATTGGAGGGGGGTTGGCTTTTCACCACAGTTATGCACACATACTCAGAATGTCAGCAATGTAGCCAGTATCACACTAGCTAATGTATGTGTGGACATATGCACATACTACCTTGTAACACTGCAACATTTAGTGTTGCTGACAATACCTCTCCCTCACCTTTTCACAGGTACGTCAAGTGTGGCCTGAGGTTGTGGTCCTGTACCTGGTAGGTGTGATACTGTTGTTTTGCCAGATCAGATATACCCTATGAATGTTAAGGGCTGCAGTTTTGCCTTTTGCACAAGTGTTCTGCTTAGCTGAAGAAGAATAATTGTTTGTTCCATTTTGGAGCAGTTAACGACAGGGCATAGCCTAGGGAATGACAGGTGTATATTTGTACAAACATTAGCATGTTTGCACTTATAGTTCTGAGCAACTACACAGCCTGCTATACATAAGGCAATTACTCCAAGATGATCATTCAAACACAATAGGGACAAGGTACATATCTGAGGCAGTGGTACTACAACTGGCATAGGTGTACTGGCTTTTATGTGTACTTCTGTCTCATACACTGTCATAATGCATACCTCACAGATGTATTGAACTGGCAACATTACCAGGATGTAGGTGATGTGCAAGTTATACAAGGCCTGGGTTGTCTGTGTATGTTGTTGTGGGTGTGTGTGTTGTGCATGGGATCAGAGATGAGAAGATGTGGGACATGTAATGCAGTTGTGGATCTTCATCTGTATGAGTCTGTGTTGATTAACATGCATAATAGTGCAGGTGGTAATGCACAACTTTTGTCTTGCTTCTCACAGGTGAACAGAGAGGTTGGACTCTGTCCCTCTCACAACAGGCTATGATGATGATGGTGGCCATATTGAGGCACAGGTGGGGTTGTTGGTGGCTGAATCTGTCCCAAAGGTTGACATCCATCTTCTGCCCCTATTGTCCCTACACACAATCAGTATGCCCACACATACCCAGTCACCAGAGGCCACAGATATGGGGCAGTCAGAGAGTGGAAACATAGTACAGGACAGTGTGAGAATTATGGCATCAATGAGTGTAGACACTGGCCATGGCGAGGGAGCTGGCGAGGTCCCACACAGGCAGATTGACAGGGGTGCTCGATGGAGGACTGTTGCCCATCCACTTCCTGTTGCAGTTGTCACATTGCGGGTCACTCACCACATGTGTCGGGCTGTCATGAAGACACAGGCATGAGCTGAACGCCAACACCAGATGGATGTTTAGGGTTATGGATGCAGCACAGTCTGACATCCATGACTGCCTCCAAGGCATTAGTGATGCCATGGAATGTTTCACTAATGTAGTGGACAGACTGTGAGCTCAGACAGTGTTTGTCTTTGAGTGCACATTGTCTGTGCTGGAACATGTGTTTGGGGTTGGTCATCGGACACATGGACGTAGGCCAGTAACACCATCTGCTGGTAGTCCATGTGGCCATAGTGGCAGCACCTCCAGCACTACAGTGGGAAGTGTGCTGTCCACACCATGATTTGACAGACCATGGCACATGGTCCTGGAAAGTCCTGTGGTGGACACAGGCCCATCAGACAGCAGTCACCGTGAGGTGCTAGCACCACATCTGACCTTGAGCATAGTGCTGCCCATGCTACACATGGAGAAGCTAGTTCCCATGTTTGTGACTGGAGATGGTGGATGGTCTACTTTACCATGTATGGTCCACAGCTGTCCACCATATGCATGTGTAGTGCTAGCAGTGAGCTTGACTATGTACATGGGCACTCTACAACACCACTGTCACATGCAGGTCACCTACAGACACACACAGCACCTCTCCATGGCCCATGTTACCAGCAGCCTTTCCTGACTCACACACATGCTGTCAACTGTTTGGCACAGCTTAAGCCTCTAGCACCCCCTCACTGCATGTATGTGATGATACCTGTGCCACATCCCTGTCATCCATGCCATCGATGCAAGGACCTGCATATATGTGTCTGATGCACATGGTGACTATTTAACTTTACATGTGTTTGTGTAGTGCAGTAGTGTTATGCCATGGCAGCTGTTGTGGGCCATGACAGGTACTGTATGCTGGCATGTGTCAGGACTACTCATAAAATGTTGTGTATCTTTGTTGCCTGATGGTACACTGGCTGTAGTGTTACAGAATGAAGGTGCATCATGGAGCTGTATGTTTATGTCCCAGGAATCTAAGTGGTGCAATTATGGATACATGGTGGAAATACAGTGGCACAGGATGGCATGGCAGCACAGCAGCGATAGGATGTCAACAAGGTATGTCAGTATATGTGCATGGCTCCCTAGGTGCATATGTGTAGAACATTGTGTCAGGGAGAATGGAGACAGTCAGCATCATCATGCTTTCATACCCTGTGACACACTTTCCTACCCTTGAAACATGTCACCTGGGTAGTCTGCACATATAATTGTAGATGGTGGCAGACATCAATTATGCTTATGTAGAGGAGGGCAATTTAGGGCCAGCGTCTAGTCACAGGGCCTTAAAATGCATAACCAATGGACAGGGGTAGACCACATGGGCACATCTCTAGTGCTGTCAGGGGGCATATTCACACACACACACACACACACACACACACACACACACACACACACACACACACACACACACACACACACACACACACACACACACACACACACACACACACACACACACACACACACACAAATTGGATGGTGTGAGTTTCAAACCCCTACCTATCTAGTATTGCACACTATAGCTTGTAGTACTTTTTGCATGCACCATGCTGTTTATCTGATAATGCACTGTCAGACAGTGCTCTTAAGGTATATGTCATCCACAGGCCTTGTAGATGAGGGAATTTAGAGGCCAGCAGCACAGTCACAGGGCCACAAAATGCATACCATTGCACAGAGACAAGCCATAGTGGCATGTCCATAGTGCTGTATGGGAATATTTTGATACACACACAGACACACAGAGTTGGAGGATGTGGGATTAGAACTCCTACTTTTCTAGTAGTACACACTACAGCTCAATTGCACATGCCGCAGATTATGTCTGTTGTATATTTTGCTGCAGGCATTGTGGAGTAGGCAAAGTGACCTTGTGTTAGACAGCATGTGTAGCCTGCAGAGTGGTACTGCTTGGTACTGTTATTGTATCTAGTGTCCTGGGGTGGGATACCTGGTAATATCCCTGCTATGTGTGCACACTTACCAGTCTGGCCATATGTAGCTGTTTGCAGTTTAACAGGCAGATATGTGGCCATGGACAATATGGCCTATCCAAGGACTGTGTTGCACCCTTTATACATTACACCACCTGTGTACTTAGGTCTGTCTGCAGGGTGAAAGCCTGCAGGGTCAGGAGTCTGTGGCTGTGTGGATTATGTACTGTTGCAGCCTTGGTCTGGTGTCATTGGACAGTTGTTGTAATGTGCATATGCAGATAACCCCATCATTCAGGGATATGTGGGGACATTCATACATCTCTGCCCATATCTATATTAATGGTGTATAACAAGGTTGTCTCCTTAAATGTAGTTGTGTGTGTCAGAAAATGTAAATGTATTCTATAGACGTATGTGGGTAGTCTATGTATCATTGTACTTTATATAGTTGTATATAAATCTTGTTATCACATATATATGTGCCATGTAGTGATAGAATCAGTAATCAGGCATGAGGGGGATAGGGAGACACAGATATGTATATGTAGCTATATGTATGTATGTACAGACATATTTCCACATAGCAGGTCTTTGGGTGGTAGAGGCAACAGACTTGGGCTCAAGTTAGCTAAGTGTAGGAGCCTCCCCAGAGTGTCAATACTTACAAAGTGACTCCAGGCTAGAGCTACCTGTACTCCAGCCCAGGATTATTTTGTGCTGCAGGCCATTGACTGCTACACCTGTTACCACAGTACTGCAGTTGCCTGATATTGTTCAAGGCATTCTCTGGCTGTCTGTTGACCTTAAAATGTGACTCAAACATCAGAACTGTAGAGAGGTTCACAGACTGTCTAGACTCTTGCCACATATTTTTTGTCCGTTTCACATAACATTTTTGTTTTCTGGCAAATTAGTCAGTGAAGAAGTAAATTAATACTGATAGATATTTGAGTTTCAGGTGAGTCATGTGAATGCAGGATCTGTTATTCTACCCACATTCTATGCTTGTAGGAGTGAGTATTTAAAACATGTCCCATGTTGTGGTCCTTGGTCCCACTTTTATTCACTGTATGTCCACAGATTTTCTACTGTCAGAGGTTAAGAGGTATGTCGTGACTGGGGTACATAGTGAAACACCACATGCAGGGTGACAGTCTGCATACCTCTCCCTGTACATGTTTTGCAGAATGTCCAGCATTTCACCCCATACCTCTGCTGTGTTCCTCATACATTTGTGGCTTCCCACTGCTATACTGCATATTGGTCGCTGACTTGTTGTACCTACTGACACATTTAACTGATGACCTTTACATCTTGCAGCTAATCTGACCTGTTTCAGCCTGCTGTTATGCTACCAACCTGCTAGGTTACTCAAAGTGTGTATAATGCCTGTCTGTAGATATGGCCCTTTGTGCCCCCAATCACTCTGTCTTTGTCCAGCTTTTTTAGAGTAACAGATTGAGGGGTTCTGACAGTCTGTGGAAATTCCACCATAGGTGCACCTCACATGCAAAAGATGTTGGATGCTGTCAGATCTGAACCATCAACACCATCACACATGCTACTGTCCCTGGCCCACTAAGCCACACCTACCACTAGGCAGACAGGTTTCCTCCTTCACACTATCAATGAGATAGGGGAATTTTCTGGTCTGCTGGTATATCACAGCAGACTTACTGTTGCAGCAGTTGTATGGCAACCCTGATGTGTTTGGGGTGGGGGACAACCAGGCTATGCTCTGCAACAGAGACAGTTGTGCAACTGACCTGTGACCCCACTGTTGGGTATCTCCCTGGGTTACTGTTGTGGAGTTTACAGCCATGCGTCCTAGTGGCTAATATGGGGCACATACTAGGGAACAGAGTACCTGTTGTTCCAAGTGTCTGTTAGATCCATACAAGTAGCCCAGTATCCAAGTATAAATCTCTGCAGGTAGCCCAGTAGCACACTATATATAGCCCATTATATTCCCTTGCATACAGATAGCAGGTCCATACATATGCTACCATATCTTAGTACTCCTTAAAAGTGGTGTACAGGAGAGTGACTTACCTTGCAAATGCAACAGTTGACAGACCTGTAGTTCAGGGCTGCCTCTGATGCAGGAAGTCCACAGCCATTACATCATGAGGTACAGCTTGTGTGGCCTGGCTGGCCTCATTTTTACTGATATATATGTAAGTCAGAGTATGGTGTCAGTCCATAGGGTCCTAGGTTGTCAGTGCATGTGCTATGTGTTGTCTCTTGGCCAAGGCCAGGACATACTGGGCATGCCTACGTCTGCCTACAGGGACAGCCTCAGGGGTTCCTCCTCCGAGTCTCCCTGTGGGTGCAGCTGTGGTGAGCTAGACACTGCTGGGGGCTGTGTATCCCTTCCTTTTGCTGATCCTGCTGCAGCTGTTTCCACAGGATCATATTGTATAGCATGGCACATACTGTGAACATCTGTGCACATTTGGCTGGAGAGTACTGCAAGACTCCACCAGCTATATCGAGGCACAGGAACCATGACTTCAACAGCCCAAACACATACTCCGTGATGTTCCTGATTTGTGCATGTGCCTCATTGTGGCATTCTTTGGTGGGTGTGTGTGCATTTCTGATGAGTGTCATCATCCACGGTTCCAGTGCGTAGCCAACATTCTCCAAGTAAATGGCCATGTGAGATGCCCCCCCTACCAAGCATCTGGTACAGCTGTGATGCGTGCTAGATATGGGAGTCATGATAACTGCCAGGGCTGTCAGCACATTCATGATAATGCCCTGGGAATTGCACATGACCTGGCAGTTGATGGAGTGATACACCTTGCGGTTGACATAGATTTTACCCTCCTCACCGGGTGGTGTCTAGATGTGCACATAAGTGCAATCTATGGCACCCAGTATCTCATGGTAGTGTGCTATACATGGTAGAAGAGCTGCATACTGCTGGCCCTCTCCACAGAGGTGTGGGGAAGATAAATGTGCTCACTGGCAAGTAACATAACATCCAGGAACTGGTGGAGTACCCTGGAAGCGGATACCTGTGACACCCCCATCATGTCTGCAGTTGGTCTTTGGAAGGTACCTGCAGATAGTATCCTAAGGACTACATATACCTTTGTTTCCACTGGGATGGGTTCCCCTCTGTTGGCTCTGGGTCTGAGTTGAGGGTGGCAGAGCTCACTGAGTTGTTATAGTATGTCCCTGTCCACCCTGTGGCACTCTACAATCTCCAGGTCATGTAGCTCCTGGTAGGTTTCCCTGGGCCTGAACAATTTTCTCCTTCTCAGTCTAGGCCTATGCTCAGCATCAGTGGCAGTTGCATTGACCTCAGCATCTAGCACATATATATGTAGCAGACCTACAGCAGCCCCTAGCACTCTCTAGGTTAAAATTCCCACAACTGTACTCCAATAATGCAGAGTGTGGGGGAGGAAAGCAGATTGTAGGGTGTATGCATACTTTATAGTGCTCTGCTTTAGGTGTGCTTTGTGTGATTGACTAGCTATGATGCATTCTACCTGCCAAGTACATCATTAAGGGGTTTAATGGCCCTAGTTTAAGTGTAACAGGGCTCACTATTAATTAATACATCATTGACTTTCTCAGACATTTTTTTTGTGACAGACTTCCTTGCTGAGCACTGCTGCGTGCCATGCAAATCCATGCTGTAGAGGTAAACAAGTTTTAGCAGTGAGCAGACATGTCCCCATGGAATGCACACTCAGCGTGGCTGCACAACATGCAAACATGTTAAAACACACTCAAACAAACTGAAATGTGTCCCCTGAGGGTGAGCTTACCATTTACCGGGCACCCCCCTGCTAAGCAGAGTGGCACGCCACAGAGAAGGAGAAAATTGTTCAGGCCCAGGGAAACCTACCAGGAGCTACATGACCTGGAGATTGTAGAGTGCCACAGGGTAGACAGGGACATACTATAACAACTCGGTGAGCTCTGCCACCCTCAACTCAGAAACAGGTGTCATTGAGCTCCAATGCACTTAAAAGTTTGTGGACACACCCCCTTTTGATGTAAGCTACCTCTTCTATGGACACCAACATGGTTCTGTGCCTACACGGTGGGATCTGCGGACATAGATACCCATTTCTGCTATTCAGTAACCCCAGCTCATTTGCATACAGAGCCATGCACAGTACCTGATAAATACACAGATTCAGGCCTCATTAGCAATGACAGCAGTCGTACATTGCACATACCCCACACATGGTTCTGTAATGCATTACTGTTACATACTCACAAATTCAGATTTTTACAATATTTTTTTTCCATAACTGCATATTTGTGCACTGTGGCCACCATGTTAACATACCCATGGTATTAAAAACAATTATTTTACATTACTTTCCATACTGCTTTGGACACATATTGCTTACCTTTGCACATATCTGTGTCCTCTGTACTATTTCTGCCACTGTAACTCTACTTTTACAACCCCTGGTATAATTTTAAATTCCTGTACATGCATTGTTTCTGTGTACATTATGGACACCAAAATGGAGTCTGCACAACTGCCTATCTGCTTGTTGGATCACTCTACCTGCTACATTTGCATTCATTTCACCTGCTTATGAGGTGATTTGCATGCCTTAAACCCTTCCATGTTCGCAGGCTCATGTAAACCCCTCAGCTCCCTTTATTGGATCACACATCTTTTTTCTCTTTTTTCTCTCTCCTTTTTTTTTTTTTCTCTCTCCTTTTATTCTCTTAATTTTCTTTTTATTCCTTTTTTCTTTCCCTCCCTTCCCTTCTACACACATACCCCTCTTTCCCCCTTCCCCATCTCTTTCCCCACCCTTACCATCACCTTTTTTCCTCTACCTCCCTCCCCTTTCTTCCCTCCCCTTCCTCCCACCCCACCCCTTTTTGATTTTGCTTGTTTTCTTATCCTCTCCCCCTTTTTTATTCTTCCTGTTCCATCTTGGCTGTCTTGTTTTCTATATATTTTGTTCTTTATATATTTTGTTGACTTAAGGCTAATGTGTTAGTATATTTATATTTTTTATTATTACTAATTTATGAATAATTAGGATAAAATTGTTGTTTTTAGAGGATAGGTTCTGTTATGATGAACTTTCAAATATAGTTCTTTAATGTCCTATCTATTTATATTATATATACTGAATGAAAATGGATGTAATGGTATGACTGTTTTTCTTTACCTTAGATGGGCATTGTTTCCTGTCTAGTTAAGAAATTAGCTTAATGATCTATTTTATTGCTTAATTATCTATTAAGTATGTTAGCTCATTGTATATAAGGATAGGGTTTAAGCTTTTTTAATTGTAACCTGATGAAGCGCATGATTACTGTGCGTGAAAGCGCTTGTTTTTTATCTAATTAAACAGAATTGTTTGATTTTAAACATTGTGGTGGTTCCAGTGTTTTCAGCTTCTTGGATCGCACATCTGCTTACTTTCGTGTAAACAGTGTGCCACTATGCCTACATGGAAAATAAGTCTGTGTAGGCTTTATTAAATTCCCCGCAATGGATGGTTGAAGGAAGGGTTAGTTTATGAAGAGCTATTTGGTTGGATATTAAAATTTGTATAGAATAAAAGTGGGAAGAAAAACTGGAGACTCATCACTTTATATAACACAAATCATAACATTTTTATGAGAGCAATACAGGTGAGAATGGAAAGAAAAGTCAGTAATTTTATGGAAGAAAGTATATATGGTATAAAAGTGAATGGATGCCACAAATTGCTATTGGTTGTGAGAGAAATTGGGGATGATATTAAGTAAAAGGGATGATGTGAAACTTATGGTAGGTGGTACTAGCAAGGCATTTGATACAGTAGGACATGATGCTTTGTGGAAGTTATGGAGAATATGGAATAAGTAATAAAATTAGGAGAGTCTATATGTCAGCATAACAGAATAACAGAGTGAGCATGTTAATGAATGTGTCGCTGAGTAAAGAAATATGCATGAAGTGCAGTATAAGATAAGGATGTCCCATGACTGAAATATCATTTGCATTGGTGAAAAATGCAATAGTGAGTTAAGTAGCTTTGGTAATACCCTATAGTTTTGATATACACAGACAATATAGTTGTAGTTTCTAGGAATAAAATATGGATGAGGGAAGTGTTGGTTTGTGTGAATGGATGTTTAAAGGAAATGGGAATGACCTTGAATAAAGGTAAAAGTATGGGTTTGGGAGATATAGTGAAAATGGGGAGGGGGTCATTTTTCAATGGATGAAGTGCCTTTGCTAGAATTAAGACTTGGAAAAATTATGTAATTATGATGCAATGGGGGGATTTGAAAAAAAAAATGAAAGAAATATGTAAACTGTAGAGGGTGTATAGATTAGCCTTCAGGAAAAAGTTTATCTGATGAATTCTGTATTAATAGAAAAATAGCATATATGTCAAATGTTTATTTTCTGTCAGAATAATGTGAAAAGGAAGTTGTGCATTTGGTGTTTTCATTCATGTGGAGTTCATGGTTAAAACCATTGAAAATAGGTGTGTTACATTTTAGTGAAGATGAAGGGAGATGCCCTCAGCAAAGCTAAAAATACAGCATCCATGGGACCTGACGGTGTCCCAGGTTGCGTGCTACGTGAACTCCTAGAGGAGCTAAACCCGCACATAAGAACGCTGTTTAATCTTAGCCTTGCTACAGGATACGTCCCTGAACACTGGCATACAGCTACAGTGGTCCCACTCCACAAAGGTGGCACCTCTACAGACCCTGGAAACTATTGCCCCATAAGCTTGACCAGCCTGGTCTGCAAAGCTATGGAAAGGATCATTATGGAACTCATAAACAAAGACATCGGGGACCTACAGACAATTGACCCTACCCAGTTCGGCTTTGTAAAAGGCAGATCCTGTCTTTTAAACCTGGTGGACTTTTTTGAAACAGTCACTAGAGCCATCGATGAAGGCAAAGCAGTTCATACAGCCTACCTAGATCTGGCTAAAGCCTTCGGCACAATACCCCACTCAGGCATCATAGACAAGCTCAACAGCTTAAATGTAAACCCGTTTGTCAAAAGATGGGTTGCAAACTGGCTAAAGGACAGAACCCACAAAGTCAGAATAGCTGGAGCTATGTCAGACTCTAAGCCAGTCACAAGTGGAGTCCCACAGGGCTCTGTCTTGGGACCCCTCTTGTTCGGCATTTATTTCTCAGATGTGCAGGCAAACATAGGGGGGTTGTGGCTAACAAAGTTCGCAGACGACTGCAAAGTAGGCGCCATAGTCAACACTCCAGCTGACACATGCATCCTCCAGAAGGGCCTCACAGAAACAGACGACTGGTGCCAGAGTCATGGCCTTAAACTAAATGCCAAAAAATGTATAGTCATCCCCTTTGGAAAAAACAAAGTACCCACAAATTACCACATAGGTGGTAATCCATTAAGTATGGATAAAGTAATCAGAGACCTGGGGACCCAAGTTGACAGTGACCTCTCATTTGACACCCACATTGCCAAAGTGGTTAGAAAGACCTTCTACCTTGCCCACCTTATCATGAAGGGATTCACATCCAGATCAAAGGATGTCATTGTACCCTTATATTCCTCCCTTATCAGGCCTATGATTGAGTACAATGCCCCATTTTGTATGTACCTCACCCGGCACCTGCAGCAGCTGGAGAGACCCCAAAAGTACCTTACCAAGAGGATCAAGGGTCCCCAGCATATGTCATATGCTGCCAGACTGAAAAAGCTCCAGCTCTATTCAGTAGCATACTGCCTGCTCAGAGGTGATCTGTGCCTTACGTACAAGGCCATGTCCAATTCAGAATTAATGGACATGCTCCACCTCAAAAAATCCAAATCCATCAGAGCCACGAGAGCTAAAGATCTAAACCTCAGCACAAATATGAATAGGACATGCTGGAGGGACAGATTCATAACCCAGAGGCTTCCCTCACTCTGGAACAGGATACCTGTCCATGTTAGGCAGAGCCCCTCACTGACTCTCTTCAAGAAAAATCTGGACGAATGGATGGGTGATCGTAGGTTTACCCCGGGGGTCATCTCTGTGTCATTGCCAGATAGAGGCACAGTAAATTAAATTTAATTTAAATTGTACACTTTTGTATCATTACATGGGGTGGCGAAAGCCACATTACACTTTGGCTAGGCTTATAAATGCCCTAGGGAAGATAGCCTAGTATTATACTATGAAACTATGAAACTATAAATCCAGTTCTTTATTCTTTTTTTAAACTTGTATAGAGTATGACAGTGGGCAAAGGAGGGGTATGGGAATGTAATATTGATAATATTTTAATATAAGTGCAAAACTTTCTGGGAGAAGCTGGGAATAAGAACAACAATATGTAATGAGGAAATAAAAAGTGATAAAGAAAACATACTGACTTGGAAATTAACAATAATTGATGCTACAGAGAAGAATGGAAGGATATAGAATAATAATGTCATTAAACAATATTATTATGTTGTAACACTGATTAAAGTCATTAACATAAGGAAAAAGTGGGGCACCAAGATACTATGGTGTCAGGATTTCCTAAGCAATTGTATATAATTGGTTGTACCTGACCAGATTAATACCAGATCTTGCCAAAAAAAGACAAGCCTCCCTGGTGGACCCCTAGTATAAACAGGCTATAAAAGAAGAGGAAGAAACAAGAGGGAACTGGCTCAGCAGAGGAAGAAATCCCTCTCTAGCCTAAACAAACAAATCAGAAATCTTGTCAATTCCTTAAAAGCTAATTACGAAGCAAAAATACCCCCCCCCCTATCTAAGAATAAATACAAGGCATTCTTTAACTGCATCTGAAATCTAAATGGGAATACTCAGCTATGCTGAACTGGTTGCGGATGGCACTACCCATACTTAACTGGAGGTAATACCCAACAAGCTAGCTGGCAGATTTGAAGGAAACCACCCTCCTGTCCCCTCCAGTCATCCCCCAAAGTATACTTGGCACCATTCCTCAGCCTATTATTCCAAGGGAGCAGGTTGTCTTGGTGCTCTTCAAGGCCAAAAACATGGCATTTCTGGGATCATACAACATCCCAGGTTGCCTTTTAAATAACTTAAAACATGACCTGTTTAACCACAGCCTGCAAACTGTTTGTGTTCTGGCAAAATAAAGACCAGCAACAGTAATCCCTATGCACAAAGGAGGGCCATCAACCATCCCTGGGAATTATAGGCCCATAAGTTTGACTAACTTCATCTGCAAGGCCATGAAACAATCATTATGGACCTTATTAATAAGGACATAGGTAATCTCCAAACTCTGGACCCAACCCAGTTTGGATTTGTTTAAGATAGATCATACCTGTTAAATTTGGTTGACTTCTTCAAGAAAGTCACCAAGACCTTGGACCAGGGAAAGACAGAGCATAACGCCAATCTTGACCTAGCCAAGGCATCTGACACAATCCTCCACTAATGTATCACACAGAAACTCTCCCAGTTGGGAATTAACCCCTACATTACCATATGGGTAGCTAACTGGCTCACTGACAGGACACATACGGTCAAAGTGGGTGACTTTACCTCTAGGAAAAGACCAGTCACCAGTGCTGTACCAGAAGGTTCTGTGCTGGACCCTTTACTGTTCAGAATTTATTTCTCAGAAGTCCAGGCAAACTTGGATGGCCTGTGGCTGACAAGTTCACTTAAAATTGCAAATTGGGAGCAATTATTAAGTTTCCCAGTGATGTTAATATACTACAGACAGGGTTAATGCAGAGAAATGATTGGTGCCAAAGCCACATATTAAAGCTAAATGTAAAAAATGCATTATTATTTCCTTTGAGAAAGCTGGCATCCTTGCTAATTATACTACAGACATGACCCCCATAAGTGTAAACCAAAAGGTACATGATCTGAGTACTCAGGTTGATAGAAATCTGAACTTGGACCACCATGTATCTACAGTAGTAAGAAAATCTCTTTGTGGCATATCTTATAAGGAAAGGCATCACATCTATCTCTAAGGATTTATAATTACATTATACTCAGCCATCATCAGGCCAATAATTAAGTACAATGCTCCCTTTTGCATGTACCTCACCAGACACCTGCAACAACTGGAGAAACCAAGAAATTACATGGTACACAAAACAAGTCTTATGTGGAAAGACTGAAAGCCCTATCACTGTATTCTGTCTCCTACAGGTTGCTAAGGGTGATCTGTGCCTGGCTTACAGGGCAGTCTCTGACCTGACCCTGATGGAAATGCTACACTTTTATAAATCAAACTGCAGGAGGTCACTCATTCCAGGAATTATAACCTAGCCTCTGACAGGAACAGGTCATGCTGGAGAGATAGATATTTCTCCCAGAGACTGTCACTTCTCTGGAAAAAGCTTCCAATTCACATGAAACAGAGCCTCTCTCTGAATCTCTTCAAGCACAACCTAGATCAATGGGTGGCTGATCACAAATTCACTCCTGAGGTAGTATCCATGTCCCTCCTGGACATAGGAATTTCATATTAACCACCATAGACCCTTACCTCTGAGAACTTTACTCACCTAACCGCCAACTGGGGCAACTCAGGATAAATATGGCTAGACTTGTATGGCTTTAGGGCCATTAGCCTAGTAACCTCCTATGAACCTATGAATCTATAACTGTTTTTTTTCATGATTCCTGCACACATTAAGAAGTTAGTTGAGACTGCAAGAGCTACACTGCATTGGAAGTGCAACTTGGCACTTCTTGCAATGAGCAACTTTCTTTTATTTTTGTTTTAACTTAATTTGTCTACTCTCCTTGCTAATGGCTTGTATCCAGAAAAGTACTACCTTCACTGACTTTTTCAAGTGTAACTTGTATTTTGAAAGAAAAAGCTAGACATACTGCCAAACTGTCCTTAATTATGTATAACATCCTTGATATTACCTCGTATTATTGGTCCTGTACCTCATAACATTTTTTTTTAATTTTGGGTAAATCACTGAGGATTACAGCAAGACAATCCTACCCAACATTAAAGTTTCATACCACTTATTATAAGCTCTAAAAATGCATGCTGGTGCAAAATCTGGTGTAGTCACTATTTAAGTGAATTGCAGTCATATTTCTAAAAACTCACTGATTTGGGCCTTTGTCCCCCCACAATTAGTTTTCGCTTTGTCCAGTATTCTTGATCAAAGAAATTGAGAGGTATGTGGACTACTAAGCTTTGATAGATTTAAACACAATACTAAACTGGTAAGAAAACAAGTTCTGACAGCTTATTATTTAGTATTTGCCACGTTTTCCAGTTATAGGTAGTTAAGGTCACCACCGTTTCAAATGTCTAAAGCGGGAGATTATGAAGAACAATCCATATGCACAATCAGTATCTTTTTGTCAATATAAAATCTCATTCTAGTAGAATTTGAAGATCCATTTCCACCTCCACCCCATCAACTCATCA
Source organism: Protopterus annectens (assembly GCF_019279795.1). Classification (NCBI taxonomy): domain Eukaryota; kingdom Metazoa; phylum Chordata; order Ceratodontiformes; family Protopteridae; genus Protopterus; species Protopterus annectens. Next base: position 615,126,210 of record NC_056746.1, on the reverse strand, counting down.
ACTAAAAAGAAAACTGAGAAATTTGAGGCTCTGTTCTATGGATATGGCTTGCAAGACACAAGCAGTTAAAACATTTCTAGTCCCTTGAGTTTTATACACAAGTCAGGCATATTTTTATCAACCAGAGTAGTTGTGGATAGCAGTTAGTAAAGAGCTGAAGGATTTTATCTGGAAGGGGAAGACAGCAAGAGTCAAGTGGGATAAGCTGACCTCTTCCAATTGAACAAGACGGTCTGGAATTACTTGATTTAAAGGCGTATTTCAGAGCTACACAGTTAAGGCTCCAATACATAACATAAGCAGAAACCTATAATTCAAAGTGGAAAGCAATGATGGTGAAATGGAGGATAGTTCAAGAAATAAGGAGAGACTGACATTTTGGATGCAGATCCTTAAGGAGAATAACAATAACCATACATAATATTATATTCATAAAATATGAGAAAGTTCTCTAAGAACTAAGCCAACATAAGAATGGATAAAAGAGATTTTGCCAATAGGGATGACTACAATTAGGGATTCTGACAATAGGCAAAAAGTGTCTGGAATTTATTGGGGAAAACTGGCAAAATAATCAAGGTATTTTGAAGCAAATAATTAGAGAGGGAAAAGTAATAGAATGGGAATAGGTGAATAATTTATTTGGATTGCAGGCTTCAGACTTTCTTCCTTATCAAGAACTGATATCAGAATATAGGCAAAGATAAAGAAAAAGGGAGATCCTAAGTCAAAGTCCAGCAGTGGCAGAGTTTTTAGTAGAATCTAGAACAGAAGCTACTATTATAATATTGCATGATAACTATAAGAATCAATCAGAGGAGGTTAGAAAGGATTGGGAAGAGAGCTTGGATAAGCAAGTCACAAAGAAACAATGGGGAGATATTTGTATGTCTCCCAAATATGCAACAAAGTCTAAAAGATGTAGGATCTTTGCTGAGAAGTGTTTACATAGGTATTTTTAAACCCCAAGCAGACTCCAGAGTATTTTCCTCAGGTAGACAGAAAATGTTTAAGGTGTGATGGCAAAGAAAGAGGTACTTTGGAACATATTTCTCTGGGAGTGTAATGAGCTGCCAGACTTTAAATATTCCATGCAGACTACTCATTGGTCTGACTAAAGAAATACTTTTTTTGAGTTGTGATACAGAATCACAATTGCCTAGACATGGTCTTGCTGAGTCTAATTATGGTGGCTGCCAAAAAAACAATTACTAGAAACTGGAAATCAAAGTCTAAACCAACTGTACTAGAAGTAGTGACTATAGTAACAGAGATAAAACAACTGGAAACTGGATCTTTAGGAAAGAGTAGGAGCAAATTGCATACAAAAAATGGGAATTGTGGGAACAATACATGCAGATGAGGAATGAGGTTTAAAAGAAGGCAGGGCATAATGTTTGATATATCATAAGTGATGTATACTGTTTGCAAATAAAATAATGTCAATACGGTTTCTTTTCATTTATATAAATGTATGATTGTATATGTCATAAGTGATAATTTAATAAAGATGTTTCTTGTTTATCAAAACAAAAAACACATACAACTCAGATAGACTTCCTCTTAGTAAGAAAACGACATTGGGGTAGAATCAGTGATTGCAAAACCATCCCAGGTGAAACAGTCAGCCCACAATATAAGCCAATGGTTGCCACAATCACCTGCAAGCATTTGTCAGAAAAGCCTCTAAGGTCAATGGATACTAGGCTGAAGACCTGGAAGCTGACTGGAGACAAAGCATAAGAGTTCAAGGAATTAGGGCTGTAGCAACTCAGGAAGAAGAGTGCAGTTGAAGAAGAATGGCAACGCCTCAAAACAGCATGTGTGAAAACTATAAAATGGATATACAGACAATTGGTATGGAACCAATGCACATAAGGAAAGCTAGTGGTGGAATGCAAAAGTCCTGAAAGTCATCAAAAGATAGGAGTGCAGGAAAAAGTGGGAGATAAAAAGAGATGGGCCAGACCAAGAAAGAATACTAGTTGATTAATAAAACGGTTAAGAGAGGAGTTGGAATAGGAAAGAACTAGGCATCAGAGGCATTCTACAAGATTCTGGAAAGACTCAGTATCTGTGACAAAGAAACAATATTAGATTGCAAGGCAACGGAAGAAAGAGGAAGAATATATTCAGACACTCTTCATAAGAGATGCTGGCAACAACCTGCTGACCACTCCACAGGATGTGTAAGATAGATGACAGGAGTACTTCCAATAGTGTCTGAATGAAGAAAACCCACTGAAGCTGTACTGCCTCAGACACAGCCTACAAAGAAAGTAGAGGAAGGAAGAACAGTACTAAGAAAAATGAAGTCAGGAAATGTAGCATTTTCAGATGGAGTAACAGGATAAATGATCAAGATACTGGATGAAATAGGGGAGAGATGGCTCTTAAGGGTATTCATAGAAGTTTAGAGAGACATGCGTACCCCAGTTGATTGAATAATAAAAATACCACTGCAAGTGTACAAGAATAATGGGGACATCTGCAACTGAGAGCAGTATAGAAGTATTAAACTCCTCTCATACTGCATGAAAGTTCTGGAGAGGGTGATTGACAAGCAACTACACTGAGTTGTTGAATGTAAGATGGGAGATGAGCAGTTCATATTTAGGTCAGGATACAGTACAACTGACCTGATGTTTGCAGTGAGATGGATAGTTGAAAAGAAGCTAGAGGTGAGGAAAGAGTCCAACACGCTATTCCTAGACTTGGAGAAAGCATATAACAAGGTTCCAAGAAACCTAATTTGGGCAGATCTGCAGAAGTTGAAAGTCCCAGAAACATTGGTGGAATTAGTGCAGGCTATGTACAAGGACCTATTGACTCAAGTATAAAGAGTGGTTCATCTTACATTGGGTTTCCTAGTGGGGATCTGTATGCATCAGAGTTAGCTCTGAGCCCACTGTTGTTCATACTGGTGATGGACTACTTTAGCAAACAGGTTAGAGGACACAGATCAACAAAGCTGTATGCAGATGATATGGCATTACAGGAAGACTCTGAGCAAGCACTTTAGCAAAACATAGGGGAAAGGAATACAAAATGGAAGGCACGTGGGATGAAACTGAGTACAGCAAGACAGTTGTAATGACAGCAAATTGGGGAAATCAGAAGAAGCTGAGAACTGAGATAGAAGGGAAATAGTGGAACAGGTTAACAGATTCAAGTATCTAGGAGGGTTGGTTGAGAAGAAAGGAAGTCAGAATGAGGAGGTCAATGCTAGAATCAGTGGGGCTACAGTCAACTGGCACAGAATGTTATAGGTAGTGTATGACAGAAAAATGCCAAAGAAGCTGAAAAGAAAGGCGCACAAAACAATGGTATGACCAGTACTACTGTATGGTACAAAAACCTGAGTGGAAAAGGCAGACCAGTTGAGGAAGTTAGAGATGATGGAGATGAAGTGCCTGACATGGGTGGTAGGATGCACACTGTAGGACAGATGAAGAAATGAGGACATCAAAGCAGAATCCAAAGTAACTCCAATTGCAGAAAAGGTCAAAATGAACCGATTATGGTAGTGTGGGCACATCTGCAGAAAAGCAAAAGACAATTTGGTTAAGATTCCATACAGACAGGAAGAAGGCAAGAGGAAATGAGGGCATCCAGCAAAGAGATGGATGGATTGTGTGAGAACACTTGTGACAGTCAGGTATGATGGTCAACAAAGGTAGGAAAATGCCACTGAATCAGAACAGATGGCAACAGTTGATACAATGCCCTGACCCCATGCAGAAAATGGGAGATAGATTTGACGATGATGATATATACTTTAAAGTTGTTATCTGCATGGTAGCTGGACATGTTAGTCATTATGTAAACATGAACTATAGATCAAAAATATTCTGGATGTGTATGATATGGATTGCTTTTTAGGCACCATCTGTATACATACCTGCACTTTTCATGGGTACACTGCATATAACAAATAGTTTCATCAGTGATATGTTATGCTACCCAATAGCTATAGCATATCATAAAGTTGTTGCATACTGTAACAATACAATCAGTAGACAGTGTTACTGTTGAAAAGGCTGGTAGTGTCTATCGTACAAGTCTGTAATGTATTGCATGAATCTGACAATGGGAATTTGTTTATATATGTGTACAACATGTTGATACCTGTAACCATGCACATATAGTTGGTATGGATATGGGGACCTGTATAAGTATTGTTTCTGAAGCTGTGCCAAGAAACAAAAATAAATGCACATGATACCGAAGATGTCTCTGACTGTGTGATCATATGGTCATAATGCAAATGTATGTATGCAAATCAGGTGTATGCCACTGATGACTGCACTTGCCTTGGTTGCACATCTATTGAAGTCACATATAGGTGTACGTGTTAATCCCTTCTAAAGTTGTCACCTTGTGCAGTACAAATAAAAACATATCACAAAGTAGAGTGAGTGTGTGTGTGTGTGTGTGTGTGCATGTGCGTGTGTGTGTGTGTGTGTGTGTGTGTGTGTGTGTGTGTGTGTGTGTGTGTGTAAAGAACTGCACCATTTGGGCATTGCAGATTGCAATTATACTGCTAATAATTTTATGTCCATTGTCATGTATTGGTATGTGTATATTTCATAATGTGCATAACAGCATATCAACATGCCTGCCATGCCATAGACTCATGCCAGTTGGACTGTAATGTGCACATGAGCCAATGCTCATTTATACTTACATGTATGTGCAGTATCTAGTATGTCATGCATGCATATACCAATATGATGTGCTGTGGGTGTTTTGGATTGGTTTTTTACTCACTTTGCACATATGTTAGATGTTGACCAAGACACTGACCAGCTTAACATGCCTATGAATATGTAGCTACCATACATCAAGCTTGATAACTGCAGTGCTATCCATACTCCATAACAGGTGCATACAGCACATTTGTATAAGCAATTCATTTTACTTCCATTGCCAGAGGTTGTATTTACTTATGTGGTATACACTGGATTTAATATATACTATTGTTGCAGAATGCATACCTGTACCATGGCCAGTCTTGCAGTGACTCACACACACACACACACACACACACACACACACACACACACACACACACACACACACACACACACACACACATACACTAGAAATGTACATGTGTATAGCTGAAAGGGAGTAATACTGTTCACTGACAGTGTTGGAAATAGTGACACCAAACTTTATTGTGGGAGACATGCATGATTAGTGCATTGTCTGCATAGTACTGTAAATAAGATCTGACCAAGACATTTTAACAGAATATTTCTTGTTTTCTTTTTTCATAGTTGAGATCACACTAGCAAGTGATCGGTGCATGATGATCAGGAGGATCTTCCACTTGGAACAGTAGTACAGGAGGAGTGGTGCAGTTCCCCTTAACTATTTTTAGTACTACTGTCTTCCTCATAACAGATTCCTGTGTACTCAGCAGTTCAACACATATTATACATCCATCCCTGCATGGTATATTTCTGTGTGAAGTTTGCATATGAACCCTGGTGTTTTCCAGGATGACTGTAGTACTGTAGGCATGGCTGCAGTGTGACTTTATACCTCTGAGTGTTGATAAATGAATGAATATTGATAGTAGACAAGGACCCATCATGTGTCCAGCCATGAGACACCTACCATGTGGTGTCACCACAATGACAGCCACACAGATAAGAATGGAACACCAAACTAGGCTACAGTTGTCACTGGCCATCATGTTATTTTCCAATGTATTGGCTACTATACTTCACATATTTGTACAGTTACAATCTGGTACAGGTTTTGTGTACTGCAGCCCAATGTTTGGCATGAAATGCAATATTAACAGTAATACAGGGCACCTTTCCCGAGTACATCTTGTTTCATCCTGTGTCCCATTCAGCTCCTTATTGAAATGTCAGCACTCAAAATGCCGAGTGCCAAAAAGCTGAAAAAAGAGACTGAAAACCAATTGAAGGGTGAATCTTGAAAATTGCTTTTTCTTAAAACTTCTTTTGCAAGAAGCAACCCTTCTGCACTCCCCCATGTGGAGGCCAAGCCCCCCAAAACTTATATATATACCAACTTTGACATTACCATACTTCGGCGAAAAGTGGATATTCCAGGAAATGGCATTTTTGACTTAGTATATGCAAGTCTGATCTTTCAGCCATTCAATTTACATGTTTTGGGACTTGTTGTAGTGGGCCTCAACATTTCAAATGGGTACCATCCCATTCTGAAAGCTAATAGTACAAATGTTCACTAATGTTATGCATGCTTACATCTTTAGGTACATCATTCAGCTACCCACATATGTACGTGATTTGTAATAAAGTGCACTATCACACTGCAGTGAATCTTACACAACTGACATACAAAAGTATTCATGGCTCTGACAGCGTGTTGCATGATCATCCATGGGTAGACTAGAAATTAAACTAGCCACCAAGTCCAACATAAATTGTGTATGTGTGTATGTATTAGTTGGCTTATTGTGTATTGGTAATGCACACTTACACATAATAAATATTTAATGAGGATTACACATGCAAATTTATCTTTGCATGATATCATTATCGTGTCATTATGTATTTAGATTACCATAATGCACTTCTCTGTGTACATGGGTGAAATTTCAAGGCATAGAGATCACATGTTTTGTAAATGCTATGGAAGGCTTGATGTGTGTACAAAACATCAGCAGTCTGTCATCTATGCTGTTTTCTGTGGTAGCATTCTGTTATTATCATAACCATAAAGTGAGCATGCAAACATTTATAGTAAACTACAATTATTTCTTGTATGCAAAAAACATTTGGTGGAGCTGCTTATTGTATGTGTGTGTGTGTGTGTGTGTGTGTGTGTGTGTGTGTGTGTATATATATATATATATATATATATATATATATATTTGGGCCTTGTCTGCTGTATGGCAGTGTATGCATGTTACTTGGCTTACAATTGTGTATGCGCTCTTGTGGATTACTCATTTCCATGTCTACTATAGTGTACAATGCTATTCCTTCATGACATGTGTGCAATGCATTCAATTCCTGTGGTGTCAGTAGTGTTGAGGTATTGCTCTCTGTCTTGTTACCTATGTAAGGCTTGTTACAATGCCATAGGTCATGCTACTTGCAGTGATGGCAGGCATCTTGGGAGTATGACAAAGTATGTTTAAGCAGATATAGTGTTTGTACACATGATGATCCATTTCTGTGGTATATGCCATTTCATGTGGTGGATGTATAGCTGGAGTAATAGTGATGGGAAGGAATGAACCCAGCTGCTTGCCATGGAGTAGGATTCCTATTTATTGTAAGTATTACATGTATGTATGACATGCATGTATGTATGTATGTATGTATGTATGTATGTATGTTTATTGGGCATGATGAATTAATGAAGTATGGAATTTATCAGTATGCACACATAGTGTGATCCATTGTAATAATTTGCATGTACACATACTTAACTCATTCAGGCCTAAAGAGCCTTTTTTGTATACTTCCAGTTCACACTCAAAGCTCCTTATGACTTCTTATTAACAAAATGACACTAATATTGTTAGTCTGGGATGCATTTAAATAGAGAAATTAATCATTGTTTATCAATTATTATTCATATTTCCATATTTATGTCCATATTTTCATAATGGTGCACCCTGCATTTTATTGAGAGACATGGTATGATATGCCATGGTGGGAGAGAGGAAACTTCATTGTCAAGGTCCACTTATATCACAATATACCTGAGATAGCCTTTTCAGGGGATTGATGTAATTCTGTTTTACAATGAGAGATGCTCTGGCAATTGCTTTTAGATGCCAGTAACTTTCCTGGTTTAAATAAAGCAATTTCAATTATGAGTGAATTAAAGCTAAGAGCATCCAGACTTTAACTTTGGTTTAAAGTTATTCACTGTGTGTAGTTGACAATATGCCATTTTTTTCTTTGAATGCTGATAGGCTGAATTTTCATTTTCAAGGCTTTTATTGGACACCAATTTGACTGGTGCAATTTTTATTTCTAAGGTTGTCATTGGTCAGCTGATTGATTGGTTACTCATTTCATAAAGATTTAAATATCATTAGTGACTGATTTATATTCTTGAGTTACTGACTGTTAAATAACAGGGGAGTATGTGTTTTTTATCAGTATTTATTTGGTGTGTTTTGAATGTCATTTACAGTTCTTGTGATGCCTAAAAATAAAAGTGCTTTATTGTGATTGATTCTGTTTGGTATATTAAACTTCTGTATTGAGTGCTACCTGGTTGTTGGATTTTTATTTATGGAAAATCTATGCATTTACTGACTATGATCACTGTAAAGAAAACTTCTTACTGATAACATTGGTATTTGCACTGTCTTTAATAGCATTTATTGTTCACAAAATACTTACATTTATTTATCTTTTGCTTTTTTAAGTTTATTTTTCAGAAAATGCTCTGGAATGCAAGATGTGTTAGACTACTAGAGGTGTGACATTTCACACCACATAGATGTTAATGAGTTAAATTATTCATAATGCATATTTGCTTAGCTCATTCCCTCCAATGGAGCTCAGGACATTTACACTGTAACTTCTAATGGGCAAAGCCTAAGCCTTTTGACAGAATCAAATATGTTCTCACATTTCAAACAACTGTTCATATCTCTGGAACCACAGGGATTATGAAAGAAGTATAAATTGCAAACTCTTCAGCATAAACTATTTTTATGGTGGTACTATTCTTTAGGTTCCAGTCTTAAACTAAATTTTATAAGTCACAGTAAAGAAAACACAGTGACTATTACATTTGTAATATTTTGAAAACAACTCACAATATCTCATCAACTACTTAAGTTACACACATACTGTCAGCATCATTTTATTCATCTAGCTGAGAGCCTTCATATGAGGCTAAGGAGTTATGTCTGTGTTACTTGGTTGTTGAGATATTTAGAAAAATGTGAATATTATATCTATATAAATTATCATAAAAACAACAATTAATATGTATTTACCTTCACTAGACAGAGGTCGAATATTAATGAAGTTGAGTTTGCCATTGTTTAAGCTTTAAGATGAACTCTTTTAAAACATTGTACTTAGCATGATTTTAGAATTATTAATGCAAATATGAGCAAGCAATATTTGACGTCTAGAGGCATCAGCAGGAGTTAACTTCAGATGCATCTGGTGGCGTCATTCGGATGTAGTGAGTTAATGGTGTAAGGTATGTAAACAGTTTTACCTTATGCAAAACACACTGGTTGTTGACAACAAGGCATATGTGATGTATCTCATGCTGATTTTTATGTCTGATACTCTAGGCTCATGTATGCCCATTGACATTCTGGTCAGCATATGTTAAGTAGTCCAAGAATGACAGAAGACCATCTCTGTTGATATTGTGGAGCCTGTGTGTTTAGCTATGTAGTCATTGTACAGTCTGGGAGATGTGCTCCTATGTGTGACATTATGTGCTCAGTATCCTGACCACTATGACTTTGGTTGCTGTGTTTACATATATATCTGTATACATGCAGTACAAATACCCACAACACAGTACAATGCTGTGCACCACACAGTGGTCATACAGCACAGCATGACTGAGTACTTCTTTTAGGAAAATGTTCTGCTTTGATTTTAACTAGCATGCTGCCTACACAGACAGCAGATGGTCTAGTTGTAAGCATGTGATACCTAACTGTTAACAGATCCCACAATCCACACGTAATTTTAATCATAGTTTGCAGATAGTCTATACAGATATATTTATGATGACAATGGACCATAAAAATGTGTCTTGGCAAACACTCTCAAGCTGGTGTAGATCTTGCATTTGGCATTGTCAGTGCCACAGGTATGTGCTATTATGTATATTGTGAGGAATGATCAGGTATGAACACATGGAGAACATCTAGGCACAGTTATAGTATGTAACACAGTTATGTTGCATGATATCCATCAGGATGCCATTACATATTAGGGCACACTTTCTATAACTATATAACATTATTTCCTTTTGTATATCTAACTGACCTTTGACACCATCAACAGACATAGTTTGCCTTCACAGGACATGGTATGATCTGTATTTAACTGTATATCCAGACATTGCTGTGAAATAGGTACCCTGTATGGATGGTAACTGTAACTGATGCTTTTTTTCATATGAAAGGAACACATTTCCTGAATGATATGATTCCTTATTCTTTATGTACATTATCATGTGGCAGAGCATGCCATTGCTGACACAATGTATATCACCTTTCCCACAAATTACCTCCCTATCTGTGTTTACCAACATCATTGCAACATCAGTTAATGATGCTGTGCATAAAGTATCTCAGCATTTTACTCTCTTTTGATATATCCATCAATATTCGGTCCATGCTTACATAACATGTGCAACAGTAGCAGCATACCCTGTACCTCCTTCTGCATAGACCTATCTAAAATTGATCTGCAAAAGTATACAGGCACATAGGGTAAGGCATTAAAATGCACTACACAGACATAAGATGTGCAGGAACACTACATACGACTGTACTATACAAACACATGTGTAATATGCTATTGTCATATGTTGCTCTTATCTAGAATAATATCTTACAGAAAATCCAAACAAAGAAAGCCCATCCCTTGAACAATGAATGATAATGATGTCTGCTAAGTGTCCAGAAGAGTGAGATTGAGGAGGTGGATGCAGCTAACTCTGTATCAATACTACCTATAACAGATGCTATCATTCCAGCAGGACCTGTAGACATTCCCAACATGCCAGATGACTATTTCTGGGAAATGTGGCAGGTCGCTGATGATCTCTTTTGGGAGTAGATGCAGGCCTTGTTGAAGGACTTTTTTAAGGAGATGGGCCACGCCATGAATCAGACATTTCAGGATGCACTTGCATGATGACCTTACCATGGAAAGTTAGTCTAATGGGGAAAGTCAGGTCTATATTAGAACACCGAACTTTCAAAATTTCGAGTGTTCTAATATTGACCCATTTTCAGCAAAAGCTGAAAATATCGAAGAAATAGAAAAACAATTTTTTTTCCTAGGAAAAGAATTTGGTTGTTCGTTTCTGTTGCTTCAGTAGTTTCAGCGCTGTGGTGGAAAGTTACAGGTCGGGTTCAGATAAGTGTGTGATTGTGTGGATGTGAGGGTTAGGGCAGGTTAGGTGAGTTAGGGTTAGGGCGTGGGTCAGGTAAGTGTGCGATTGTGTGGATGTGAGGGTTAGGGCAGGGTAGGTGAGTTAGGGTGCAGGTGAGGTGACTGTGCGATAGTGACGGACCTTAGGGTTAAGGTTTGGGTTAAGGTAAGTAGATAGTGGTGTATGTATAGTTTAGTGTAGAGTTAGGTGTAAGAGTTTAAGTGTATGTGTGTGGATTGCTGTTTGTTTGGTGTGCTTGTGTTGTGTGTATGTGTTTTAGAACAGCAATTTTTTTCCCTAGGAAAACATTTGCTGTTCTGTATGTTTGATGTTTTAAATTTCCGATTCATAGGATTCGATATTAGAACACTTGACATTTTGAAAGTTCGGTGTTCTAATATAGACCCAGGAAAATCCCTCTGGCACATAAAAATTGCCTGTGTGTTCCTTAATTGATTACATGACCCCATTTGGATGCCAGTTATATGCATAATACAGGTTGACTAAGCATTTTCTATACATTATTAACTTAATTGCACTTGTATATGTTGATCATGCTAACAGTGTAATGATGTCACATGATATTCATATGCCTGTGTGTGGTGCCAGTATTTGCTCCATGACCTGGTTGCCATCTGCCTTTTCTTCACCATTGCCTACTGTGTCTTTCTAGCTTGTGTCCATTACAACATGGCATATAATAATACTGTGTGTGCGTGTGTGTGTGTGTGTGTGTGTGCGTGTGTGTGTGTGTGTGTGTGTGTGTGTGTGTGTGTGTGTGTGTGTGTGTGTGTGTGTGTGTGTGTGTAAATACATGTGTGTGCAATATAACACACTGTCACTGAATGGTTGTTATGTACAGATGCTATGACACAATCACTGTGTGATAGCCATTACTCGGCAATGAAATATCTGTGGTGATGCTTTTCATTGCCATCTATCCCCAATATACTTTAAATGCTAATCCTGTATTCCCTAAATATGGTGCATGAGAGGTAGTGATCCATATGTGCTAATGGCATAGATCACATCATATGTCATATTTTTCATTATATACTTTGTGTCATGCAAGTGGTTCCAATCTAATGCATGTGCAACATCAGCATAGTATGGTATCATAATTCCAGTGACATGCATATGTGTGCCATATGCCATCACATACCATATTAGGCAGTATGCTCAGTATACTCACATTAAAGCCTGCCCATCTCTGCTGTGGTGAAAACAAAGGCTGCAAAACTGTCTCTTTACATATGTGAATCAACAGTTCATGCAGATCACGTTGAGTTCTATGCCTGTTTGTGTGCAAGCACAAGTTTATTCCTACTTGTGTAGTATTGTTTTTTCAACAAAAATGGTGTACTTGTGACACATTAACATATATAGTGTATAATCATTGTAAACATATGTGAAGTACATGGTACCATTGACATACATATACATGGCATAGATGTGCATGACATTCACATTGTGCCTATGAGTCACCTTAGTGCCACTACTGGTAATTTAGCAGGACAACAGATGTACACATACCAGCTTATGATATGTATTGCAATGTGTTTGCATGACTTTATATATATTACACAATATATGCACTACACGCTAGTGTTGTAACATTGCATTTGACATATTTAGATTCATACATACATGCAAATATTTCAAACATGGGCATTAATGCCCTTCTAGCTTGCCAATATACCAAAACACTTGTTCCCATAATAAGTGTCCAGGCTGTTCTTAAAAATATCTAAACTAGTACTTGCTTTAATGTAATTTTGTAGTCTGTTTCATGCATCAGCTACTTTGTCATTGAACCAATTAGTACACTTCTCATTCCTATAGAATCTTCTACATAGGTTGCCTGATGATTCTCTAGTACCTTTTGATAACCCCACACATTCCCAGAGGTTCTTGTCTCTAAATGCCCTATATACCTCAATAAGATTGCCTCTTATATATCTGTAAGAGAAACTAAACAAGTTCACATATTTTAGTCTTTCATAACTTAAATTTTCATATCCACAGATGCCCTTGTTATATTTCCGCTGTACTCTTTCCAGTTGACTCATGCTTGTTTTCTTATAGGGTTTCCAGATTGTTATTCCATACTCAAGTTTGGGTCTAATGTAACTAATAAACAATGGGCAGGATTCACGAAGGCTTGCACGGAGTGGGGTGA